>NC_136490.1:126773928-126829657 GCF_053919585.1 Euprymna scolopes | reverse complement strand
AAGAAAGAAGCTTTGTTCATGGAATCTACGTTTTGGCTTTGGCACAGATAAAGAGTGGGGAAAATTTAATGATAGTGGTTTCAAATAGACGAGTGTTTTACGTGAAAGATTGGCAGAAACAGAGATTGAAGCTCTGGCAAAGCATCAAGTATTCATCTACCGACAAGATTTGAATTACACTACAAACTCGTGTAGTGAGTTCAATCTCGGCTACGGCCGCACTGGGTGGATGGAGGCTGGCCATAGAAAGGAGATTTTATTTGTGCTGTGAATGTGATTTTTAAATATTTAGTCAGTGTCTACTTGTAGTAAAAAGTATCCTCATGCCAGGTATCCTGACGAATTTCTTTACAGAAACCTGAGACACTCGAGGATCGTATCTGGTAGGCATTCAAGTTCTATATATATTTGGGTATGTGTAATTTTATACTATAGGAGAAAAAACCGGAGTGCTCAATTATTTCTGCAAGAGCATGTATACATTTAATTTTTTCTTATTTTACTTGACTCTATACGTTAGTTTTCTCTTCCGTCAACATCTTTGCCTCAACAGAAATGCTGACCTCAGCCCACAGAACTAAAGATATCAAATGTAACCGATGCTTAAACCATGCTATCATTTTGTAAATTAAACTGAATTAGCTTATACATGTCTGAAGAAGGTACACATTTCATAACAACCAGCAGGGCGCCCGGTGTTGCCCTGTCATAAAATATGCTTAAATATATTTTTTATTCATGCAGATTTCGTATTTATTATTATCGGGCAAATTCTCTATTGATTATTATATTGTACCCAATATGTAGTCGTGATTTCAAAAGTAACAAAACAAAAATATGACTTCGCTGGAATCGAAACCAAAACATTTGCCACTCCAGACCTAGTTGTAGCTGTTTTAGCTATCGCCAGATGGATATGAAATAGTTAAAAAAAAAAAAAAAAAAATGAACCAGTTTAACGTATAAATATATATTTACGCATACATACAAGAGCACTTTAAGTCGACTTACGTGTGCCAGGTTCATTGTCTTCCATCTTTGACCGCTTAGCATCTATTTTTACCGTTTTTTTTCGTATATATAAAAGTCCACAAAGAAAAATGCAATCATTTGACCCGCCTCACACCATTCTGTGACCTTGCATCTCAAAGGAGATGCACTTTGAAAAGATTAAGATAGACACAGACACGAGGAGAGATATATTAATTTTCATTGAAAACACATGCACAATCATTTGAACATGATGATGGATGATATGGTCTAAATAAAATTCAATTGGCAATATTCATTCACTAATTATGTATATCACCATTTCACACACACACACACACACACATATATATATATATTAGTGCAGTATGTTCGAGCCTAACTCGAAACATATGTCCATAAGTAACTTTTATGCACATAAAAATATTATGAAAAAATAAATTAAAATACATCTCGTCAAGAAACGGGCAACGACATGCAAAAACAGAAAGGGACATAACTCTTTCATCGCTTAGGAAGCAAGATTAAATACAATAAATTGTTTCACAGTTGTTAATATCACTAACAAAATGACATATATATATATATATATATATATATATATAGTCAGTAGAAACTGAAATGTTGGACAATTCTCTTAATTAATGTATTATGGATGTGGTTTAAAGTTCATTAAAATCAGAAATACGTATTTGAAGTTTTAATATGAAGGCATGGAAATATTCGGCAAATAGAAATTCGGATTGCTTTTTTTTTTTTTTTTTTTTTTTTTTTACAAGGGTGTCACCACTTATCAAGGCCCAGAGGCCACTCGAGGATAAGAGTTAATAGGTATACATTAGTCATTGTGATTTTAGCATAGTAAACAGTGGGAATTTTGCAACTTGGATTACTTAGGGGGACGATTCAATTAGAACTTGTCCACTTTGGACATTTTTTTTTTTTTTTCATAGGTATCAACTCATTATCAAGGCCAAGAGGCCACTCAAGGATAAGGGTTAACGAGTGTACAGTAGAAATTGGACAATATAATAATCATTAGTAATGAAAATTTGTTAAATTTGATAACTTATATGGAACGGCTCATCAAGAACTTATTTACGTTAGACTTGAAGACAACCATATTGTAGTCAGCCGGAAAGCAGGAAAACGGAAGACAATTCCACAGGCGTGCAGTTCTAATAAAAAAGCTTTGTTCATGGAATCTACGTTTAGGTTTAGGCACAGATAAAGAGTGGGGGGAATTATTGAGTGTTTACAGCTAGACGAGTGTTTCTTGTGAAAGTTTGGCGAGGGGGGACCATAGATTGAGCTCAGTCGAACACTTTCCATGAAAATAATGATACATCAGAGACAAACTCGCAATATCTCTTCTGTGAGATAGAGGTTGCAAGGAAGAGAAAAGGACATCTCCTACGAGGCTACGAAGTCTATTTTGAACTCTATCAAGGCAGGACAAGTCCTTTCTAGCAGCTCCTGCCCAGATGTGGCAACAGTATTCCATCCTTGGACGTACATGGCTCTTATATAGATAGAGAATTGCATCAGCAGTGAGATATCTACTGGATCGATAGAAAGATCCCACCATTTTTCCAGCGGCCTTGGCAACAGATTTGATGTACGTGTTCCATTTAAGATCAGGAGTAATGATCAAGCCCAGAAGCTTGTCAAAACTTGAGGCCTCCTGAAAACGAGAGCCATTCATTTCAATTGATGCCAGATGTGGATCAGAATGTTGATGATGTAAAGAGAGAAGCTTGGTTTTAGATGCATTAAAGGTAACCAGCCACTCCTTTCCCCATTGTACTACATGCTCAGGATCAGAGGAGAGAGAATTGGAGAGAACTTGGTCGTTTACTGTCTTAGATGTGCTACCATAAATGGTAGTGTCGTCAGCATAAATGTCTACAAATGATTTAAGGATGTGATTTGGAAGATCATTAATGCTTCCATTACCTTCAAGAAATTTAATGCCTATCAAATAAATTTCATTAAATTTGGCTATATTTGAAGTTTCAGAAGAGTTTGGGCCACCATAGCTCCCCTTAATATTAGAATAGGATTTAGAGATATCGAACCACTTTTGTTGTCTTCTCCAGATATTTTATACATATGATTTAAATTTTATAAACATTAGATATATTTGAAGGTTTACAAGGGTCATGCCTTCATAATCATTTTAGGAATGCACTTAGAAATATCAGAATATTTCACTTTTTATTTCCAGTAAATTTTACATAAGAATATATTATATATACGGATATGCCACCTGGGGCAAATAAGAACATATTACAAGTAGAAAATTATATTATATAATTGTATATGTACACACACATGTATTGATTCAATAATGTGAAACTGTGTTGCCGCTTCCACCATGTATAACTTAACTGAAGCTGGGTGAGTTTATCCATTACGTCTCTGCATTGTTCTGTCTTCAATAAATCTAAATTTATTTTATATACATTTTAAACAATGCTTCAAGGAAACTACTTTAACCTTTCAGATTTTATGTAGATTCTCTAACATTTCCACATACATTGAATATATATATATATATATATATATATATATATATTACAATACGCGTTGGAAAATATGTATATATCGGCTTGTTACCAGCTTCCTTGGATTTATTACAATACGCGTTGGATCTTTTTACCTGCCGAATACCAAGAACTTCCATTATAGGATTTAGCATACACTTTCGATTTGAAGTTAACTATCCTTTTTTTTTCTTTTTTTTTTTTGCTGCATCAATATTCAGTTTCCCTTATTCTATGTAGCTAAAATGATTTAAAAACTTTAAAAACATTTAATTTTCTATGTTTATTACCTTTAGCAAATCAAGTGCAAACCTTTTATGATATTTGCTAATATTTTTCCTCCGAGGAGATGTATAAACATCGAAATCTCATGGGTTAAGGAAATATATTTTACTATACTGTATAAATGACGCTGTCTCTTTATGGCTTAATTCATTGTGAAAGTGGACAAGCACTAGAGATAGCAAATAAGATCAACAGGGTTTTAGAAGACTGAAGGATCGGTCGAAAATTATGTACTTATAAAAAAAGTTTTTTAATTTTTTTTCATAATATTATTTTGTATTCCTGCACGTCACGAATTGAAAACGAATAAAGAAAAGTTATAAGCTTTTATACTTTTCGTATTCTTTTTTATACATTTCCATTCATATATATATATATATATATATATATATAACTAGTGATGGGACGATTCCAATATTTTTCTTGATTACAGTACAATTACCGACTCCAATTCCTTATACACCTCTAAATGTTTAACAATAGTTATTTATTCCCAATTATAATAACCATGTTGAATATGCAGATATTTTCTCAAAAGTATAAATACATTTGTGTCGGGGTGGAGGGAGTCTATAGATTTTAGTTTTACTGATAGTTTAAAATTAATAAATATTTATTTTATCATTACTATCTTTAGTGAAATATTTTGCTTTAAACAAAATCAAATTAAAAAAAAAAATGACTATTAAAAGAATCGTTTTTAGCATCGGAAGATGGGCACAAATTTTTCCGACACTGACTCTGATACCCACAAAAGTTCCGATTCTTAATTTTGATTCCGATTAATTGTCTCAACATTAATGTGAGATTGCGGTGTTTGAAAGATACTGAAAACATGAGGAAGAAACAAAATCATAAGTAAACAATTTTTACGAAGGCGGTAGGGAGGCGAGGGGGGGGGCGGCGGAGATATTCCTTTGAGGCGAAAAGAACCCGGTTCATTTTTATTAGAATGCAAAGCTTTGACCAATGAACGCCCTAATTCAATCTAAAGAGGGGGAGGTCGAGGCGAAAACTGTTAATCTCTTTACAACATCTCTGCTTTGAAGAACGCTTGAAATGATATTATAGCAGTACGAAAAACATTAATGCAATAAAGATCAATAGTATTAGGAGTATTGTTACTTTCAAGTCAAAAGAACTGTCCAGTTGAAACTGATGCTTTAGGTGAACGATACTCTATTAGTATATAGATAAAAAAAAAACAAAAAAAAAAACGCCATGGTCGTTATTTGGGGTAGTTTCGTATGGGTAGGAAAACTGATTAATACATTGAGTTAATACAATCAGGTCAGTTGAAAGAAGAACTAGAAGGGTGTGCAGACGCAGGAGCGCACAGCAGCAAGGAAGAGGCTGAAATATTGGAAAACTCTCAATTAGTATCTTCTACATATGGTTTGAATTTCATTCCAGTGTGCTTTACCTATTTGATGTTACAAGAAAGTTCTCTCTCCATGGGTCACTTAGAGCTGGAGGTTCGTAGATAATATATAATCTAAAGATTCGAGATGCTTATTCAGTAATTGTCTGTATTTTTGAGATGAGGTGTTTTCATTTATTAAGATTGTCGGACTGACTTCCTCATCTTGGTTGTTATAGTCACAACGTTTCGGCCGTTTTGCCCTCCGACCTTCATCATGTGTTTTGTATCGAACTGGGGAACCATTTGTTAGGAGTCTCGAACCCTTTATTATTATTACGGCGGTACCGTGTTCGGACTCCAGCGAGGCTCTGGGACATAGTTGCTGATTCTCTGTTTAGAATGTTACTTTTCACTGCTTTCGTTCAGGATTGAACTCAGCACCTTTGGGTAACTGTAAACTTTGACCACTCGGCCATATGTTACTAGGACAATTCTTAGTTGGTTTTTGTTAATGTTAAACCTATGTTGTTATTCAAGGTTTTCTCTCTCTATTAGAGGTGTCCAAATTGCATTCAGCTCTACGCTTGGTTTGCTCAGTAGGTTATGTCCGAGCATGTGAGCTATTTCTTTAAGTTTTCTCACTTTCCAGTGGGTCTCTCTGTTTATTATTTTTACTTCATCCCATAGGGGGGTGATGGTCCCCCCTCTCCATCCAGACATTGTTGGCTATACCCGATTTTTCCGTCTCCCCTTTAGTTACCACTTTTCGGTGTTCTTCCACCCTTACTTTGAGAAGGTGGTATGTTTCACCCTTGTAAACCTTTCTGCAACTGCATGGGATGGAGTATATGCAGTTCTTGGTCATGTTCTCCTCCATGCAGGGCTTCACTCGTACTAGGTGTCGTCTGAGTGTTGACTCGCTCTTGAATACCGTCCTGATGTTGTAGGGGGCACATATTCTCTGAATCTTTTCGGAGATGCCTCGTACGTATGGTAGGCAGACCGTTGGTGGTTTTTGGGTTTCATTCTCCTGTCTTACACTATTAACACGTTTGGTGGATAGTATGCTATCAGGGTAGTTGTTAAAACGGAGGGTATTCTTCAACCTGACCATTTCTTGGTGGTATGTAATGGTGTCGCTACTTATTGTCTCTGCTCGATGTTGTAGGCAGCATGTGATTCCATGTTTGATACTGTATGGGTGATGGGAGTTGAAGTTAAGGTATTGTCCGGTGAAGGTAGGCTTGCGATATACGGATGTCTTAAACCCATGCTCTGTGTGTGATATGAGTATATCAAGGAAGGCCAGTTGGTTATCTTTTTCTTTCTCCATTATGAACTGTATCGATGGTCTTATTGAGTTCACATTGTCTAGGAGAGCCTGGATGTCTTCCTGATGGGGCCAGAGTATGAAGGTGTCATCAACGTATCTTAGCCACATGGTTGGCTTTAAGGGAGCTGAACCTAAGGCCATGTCTTCGAAGTATTCCATGTATATAGTCACCATCACTGGTGATAATGGCGAGCCCATAGCTAGCCCTTCTTCTTATTGATATAGGTCAGTACCCATTCTAAAGTAGGTTGTTTCTATGCAGAATGTCAGCATTTCCATTAAGTTTAGCAATGGTACGCTCTTCTATGGAGAGGTATGCAGCTAGTTTGTCTTGAATTACTGCTAGTGCCTCACTAGTTGGGACTTTAGTGAACAGGCTAACCACATCTAGGCTTACCATTTGGTTTGTACTGATGGGTGCTCCCTTGATCAGTTCCATGAAGTGGGCAGAATTCTTTACATGTGTTGCTGACTTGCCTGCTAATGGGTTTATTATATCCACAAGGTACCTGTTCAGTGGGTGGCAGGCAGAGCCTCAGCAGCTCACTATGCGTTTGAGTGGAATACCGTCTTTGCGTATCTTGGGGAGACCATACATATGTGGTAGCTTACTGTAATGCTGGACTAGCTGTCTATATCTCATCGGAGCGATGTGTTCCTTGTTTTTGGTAAGGATTTGTAACAGCTTTCTTTCGGTTTTCAAAGTTGGTGATGGACATGTCGGAGTACTCTGAAAAAAATGGCAGGCCTAATCACAGATGGTAGCTACGGTAAAATAAAGAAGGACCCTAGCCTAGCTGGAGTCTGAACACCGTACCGCCGTAATAATAATAAAGGGTTGGGTTCGAGACTCCTTAAAAACGGTTCCCCAGTGCGATACAAAACACCTGATGAAGGCCGGAGGGCAAAACGGCCGAAACGTTGTGACTATAACAACCAAGATGAGGAAGTCAGTCCGACAATCTCAATGCTTATTCAGCATTTATAGAGATAAGCAAAGACGAAGAAAAACTTTTATATCGTACCAACTTGTCATGGAATGAAGATATATTTAAAAAATCACAAGTATCTTTTTTTCATTAACAAAAACCAAATTTGCCGTTTTTAACAGATAAGTGACACACGGTGTTATGTTTTACTAGAGAACATAAGGGGAGGTAATCCACTGATTGTTTTAAGTGTTCACGCGCATTAGAGTTGTCTGCCCTTAACTCATTCGCCACACGCTTTTTTCACCCTCATGGAAACTGTAAAATTTTATTTTCTTGAATAAAAATAAAACTACTTGATCAAATTACATGATTTAAAAAACTTTTCATATTTGTCCCGTAACTGGTACAAACATTATACAAATATTTTTGTATTTTCTTTACCTTTAAATGCCGGCATAAGCGCCAATCTGAATAAGCATCCATTGTGTTCTCCAGATAATTTAATGCATATTACATAAATTTTGTCAAAATAGGTTTTATTTGAAGTTTTAAGAGAGCTCACTGACTTGAATGGAAAAAGAAATAGTACTGTACAAAGACATTATTCTAATGTCCTTTATAGATCTTATATATAAAGTGTTAATGTGTTTGCAAGGTAGTGTTACTCTAACAAGTAAAATTTAAGTTCTATATAATGAAAATGCAAACAAACGGCTAAAACCAAGATGTAAAGTTTCACATAGGTTCGAGTACCCTATATATTTGCAATTCTCTATCTTTATAAAAGCCAAGTACGTCCCAGCATGGAGTACTGCTGCCACATCTGGGCAGGAGCTGCTAAAAACAGCCTATCCTGCCTTGACAGAGTACAAAATAGACGTCGTGGTTTAGTGGGGGATGCCCTTTTCTCTTCCCTGCAACCTCTCTCCAACAGAAGAGACGTTGCAAGCCTGTCTTCGTTTTATCGCTATTTCCATGGCAGGTGCTCGTCTGAGCTCCAATCCCTCGTCCCCCCTCGCTAATCTTTCACGAGAAACACCCGTTTGGCAGAAACTACTGTCAATAATTTTCCCCACTCTTTATCTGTGCCTAAATCCAAACGTAGATTCCATGAGCAAAGCTTCTTTCTTAGAACTGCACGCCAGTGGAACTCTCTTCCCCTTTCCTGTTTCCCACCTAACTACAACTTGGACGTCTTCAAGTCCAACATAAACAAACTCCTGACAAACCGCCCCCTTAAGTAAGACACTTTATCAAAACCCCCAATATTAATGATTACTACAATTCTACCTCATTGATTACTGTACACACAATAACCCTTATCCCTGAGAAGCCTTCGGGCCTTGATAAGTGGTGACCCCCATGTAAAAAAAAAAAGTTTCATATCTGTAGACAAAAAACTGACAGGAGTTTGGTAGGCCATATTTTTATACAAATATATATATACGCATACTTGAATATATAAAGAAAGAGATTTGTGTTTACTATAACCTTTTTATGCAAATATTACGCAAGTATAAATCATGTAGAATATCTGCATGAATATAATTACACGTAATAGTTAACTAAAGATGAGCATCTCATTAGAAAGCAACAAAAAAAAAAAAAAACTAATAGGGAATTAATTAAAATGAATGCTTAGAAGAATATGTAAATTACTAGATCTTTTGCAGATGGATTCAATTCCACGAGCCATATATAACAGTTGCATTTTCTTTTTAAATAAATAAAAGAAAGGCTTTCTTTTTTTGTTGTTCTTGGCCTTCGGCCCTAAGTTTTTAGTTCAAGATTAACTTTTTAGCCCGAATAAAAGATTTAATATCTCAAAGTGTAGTATCTGTTCTAATGCTACTCTTAAGTTAATTTGTCTTGATTAATGGAGAGGAACCCCTCTATATGGAGACAATTAGTATTTTTGGTCCCTACCAGAGTGCCCCTTTGGCTCTTCTTTTGGGGCGCTGGTTTTCCCCCACATTAAAAACGACCTCGTCACATTTTGCTTTCGTGGGGTACCAAATAAATACCTATAAATAGAAAAAAGTTTTTTTTTTAAATATATCAATACATAAAACACCAACATTTATTTGAGTATAAACATTTATTTTTTACAAACAAAGAGCGTTTCTTGTATTGTACTTGGCATTTGTATTTTCAAACATGTAAATCTGGCAGTACACTTCCAAGATTTCGCGTGCACGTTTATATCGAAGATTACACATGTCAATCTGTGAATTTCTAAGCTACGGTTTGTTTCACTTTGCAACCATCTTTCCTAAAACGTTATTTCCTGTTTATTCACATTCAGCTGTTATGTACCACTTTTCCATAGACACACACAGTAGTTTCAGTGTTTGAGCGGTAATTTAATAGATAAGAGAAGTAAGTGACCGGGAGTGGGGGTAGAGTTCGGGCAATTGATTCTGTTTGGTCTGCATTGTATCGAAGCTAATCAAGCTGAAACATTATGACAATAATTACCAATAAGGTGATAACAAACAAACAAGAACAAAAAGGCTAGCAACAAAGAGAAAACAATGGTCACAATTATTCCCAAGTTGGACATACAGTTAAGAATATGGAGCCGTCAAATTCTAGTTTGCCTCTCAGTATTCTGATCGACTTTCTCGCTGAGCGCAACATTTTCTTTTCTTTTCTTTTTTTTTCTTTTTTTTTCTTTTTTTTTCTTTTTTTCTTTTTTCTTTTTTCTTTTTTTCTTTTTTCTTTTTTCTTTTTTTCTTTTCTTTTTTCTTTTCTTTTTTTCTTTTTTTTCTTTTTTTTCTTTTTTCTTTTTTCTTTTTTTTCTTTTTTTTCTTTTTTTTCTTTTTTTTTCTTTTTTTTCTTTTTTTTCTTTTTTTTCTTTTCTTTTTTGTTTTTTGTTTTTCTTTTTTTTTCTTTTTTTTCTTTTTTTCTTTTCTTTTTTTTCTTTTTTTCTTTTCTTTTTTTTCTTTTTTTTCTTTTTTTCTTTTTTTCTTTTCTTTTCTTTTTTCTTTTCTTTTTTTTCTTTTTTTCTTTTTTTTTTTTAACTATGAATATACTTGTATATTTGGATTATTCGGACTCTTATTCTTTTTTTCTTTGTTTTCATTTTTTTCTTTGTTTTTCTTTGTTTTCATTTTTTTCTTTGTTTTTCTTTGTTTTCGTTTTTTTCTTTGTTTTTCTTTGTTTTCATTTTCTTTGTTTTTTCTTTGTTTTCATTTTTTCTTTGTTTTTTCTTTGTTTTTTTCTTTTTCTTTGTTTTTTCTTTTTTTTCTTTTTTTCTTTTCTTTTTTTTAACTATGAATATACTTATATATTTGGATTATTCGGACTCTTATTCTTTCTTTTTAACTATGAATTTACTTGTATATTTGGATTATTCGGACTCTTATTATTTTCTTTTTCTTTTTTTCTTTTTTTAATATATCACCTCCAAACGGGATAAATCGCCACTGACACGTAAGGCGCCCCTGAAAATGTTGTTTCTATCTTATTTCTTATGTTTTAGGCTAAAGCTTTCCCAAATTTGCATGAAATCAGTAAGCATTTCTGCTCTTGGTGTCGGGAGTAAAACCTACGAACTTGACTAACAATAAATATCGCTGACAAATGAAGAAGACTTCATGCAAACCAGATAATTCTAAAGCACGATCCTCGTAAGATTTATAGAAGTTATGTGCAGTGTGAATAATTAAGATTTATTGATAAAATATGTTCCAAATATCAAGTTTTTTTTTTCAGTTGTTCATTTATTACTTTTCAAAGGATAGTCATTACAATATTGCAAATCTGCAAAATTATGTTATTGCTACATATTTAATGACATAATCATAAGGTGTTTACCTTAAAAAAAAACAAACACCATTTTGGATAAATTACATGGTTCATGCAACCGACGTACTCTACGGTTCATTCTTGTTTGAGACCCACTAAGAAAACTTGATGTTTCGAATTTGGAAACTTATTATATTACACTATATATACTCTGGAACCCAATAAAAGAACGCTCGTTGAGTTTGGATTTCTTTTTTTTATAAATTATATAAAAATTATTTTTCATTATGAAAAGTTTTATTTATGAGTAAGCTTTTTGGATCCAGTCCGACTAGTAAAAACAGTGTATTTCAAATAAATATCTATATATCTATAAAAGTGAACGCGTGTGTGTGTCTGTCTGTGTACATTTCCCTACTCAATAACTCTGTCAATTTTTAGTCTACAGACTCAAACTTTGATATACAGGGTACTGAGATTTCGGAAAATCTGTGATCGGTTTTGGGCCAGAAATTTGGCTGTTAAGGGGTCAAAGTTCAAGGATTTGACCTTGGAGAACTCTACTAAACTCCGACAATTTTGGGTTTACACACTTGAACTTTTAGATATAGGTTCTTTGGACATGGATCTAACTCAGTAACTTGATTTGAGCCCAAAACAATAAATGTTAAGGGGTCATAATAGGGGTCAAAGTTTAAAAAAAAATTGACGTTTTTTTTTGTTCAGCATACCAAACACCCGGGCACCAATGCTAGTGTGTGTATATATATATATATATATATATATATATATATATATATAGATGTGTGTGTGAAAATGTCTGTGTATATTGCCCTACCAATTAACTGCCCACCCGGCCCTCTGTGGCCACGGGCGACAAGATCAAAGTGTAGCATCTGTTCTGGCAGATGCTGCAAGCAAAGACCAGCTATGACTAGCAAAGACCATATGTGGGGTTACCCCCACATATCTGAACTTGGTCAAGGTAGGGATCACCCTACGACCACAGTTACTATCCAGCTCCCATTTCCCACCTCTCGGGAGCTGGATCCCCCTTTCCCTCCCCCTCCCTCTCTCTCCACATTAAAAAAAGGCCTTGTGCCTAATTTGCTCAGTGGGGAAGCAAATAAATACATTGCCCTATCAATTAACTCTGTCAATTTTCGGTCTAGAGACTCGATATTTGACATAAGGAGTATTGAGATTTGTAAAAAAATTTTTAATCGGTTTTCGGCCAGAAATTTGGTTGTCAATGGGGCAAAGTTCAACGATTTGACCTTTGAGAACTCTACCAAACTCCTCAGCCAATTTTGGGTTTAAACACTTGAAATTTTAATTGTTTGTTATTTGGACATGGATCAAACTTTTTAATTTGATTTGAGCCCCAAAAATAAATATTAAGAGGTCAAAATTGGGGTCAAAGTTAAAAAAAAAACAAATGACCTCTATGGTATCTACCAAATTACTTCGCCAATTTTTGGTCTAAACATTTATTCAGAGATAGGGAAAGCTTTTTAATTGGTTTGGGTCGAAAATTTGAGCAGCCAATTGGTGAAAGTTCAAAAGATTTGACCTTTTCGGTGTCTAGCAAAATACTCAGCCAATTCTCTGTCTAAACATTTGAAATTTATGCATAACGAGTATTCAGACATGCGGTGAGCATTTTAATCGGTTCTGGGGCGAAAATTTGGCTTCCAAAACGTCAAAGTTGAAAGAGTTGACCTTTGCAGATTCTACCACATTCTTCTGCCAATTTTGGGTCTAAATACTTGAAATTTTAGATTTAGGTAACTTGGCCATGGGTAAAACTTAATATTTAGATTTGAGACCAAAATAGTAAATGTTAAGAGGACAAAATTGGGGTCAAAATTAAAAAAAAAATTGACCTCTGCAGATTCTACAAAATTACTCAGACGAATTTTGATCTAAACATTTGAAATTTTACATAAAGTGTATTCACACGTAGGGCAAGTTATGAACAGTACATAAGGCCCGAGCAAAGCCTGGCTGAACAGCTAGTATATATATATTTGTAGTATTGTAATTATTTATTTGAGATATATATATATACACTTGTGCCCGATATTATTCATACCCCACCTTGAAAATTGAGTTTATTATGTGTAACTTTGTAAGAATTTATTGTTTACGTCCATATTGATACATATTCTTAATAAACCTCTTCTGATCATTTTCGTCATTTTAAAATCTCGGGATACTTGTAATAAAAGAAATATACAGCTATTTATAAAATCTGCAATGTTCAAAAATAATCATACCCCCTTATTTTTTCAGTATTAATCGAATTTCTGACTGTTTGTTTCCTGTTTGATTCTTATTTTGAATGCTTTTATACAACCTTTGATTAATTTAATTTCGTTTTTTGCATTTTTCAGAAATTAAAATGATATCAACTGAAAACCAATAAAAGAATAAAAATTATTAGAATGGGGAAGAAAAAAGAGCTTAGTAATGATCTTAGGACTAAAATTGCGAATTCACATAAGGATGGTTTAGGTTACAAGTCAATTTCCAAGAAATTTGAGGTCCCTACAGCAACAGTACAGAGCATCATCAAAAAATTCCAGAGCCACCACACAACAAACAACTTGATTGGTAGAGGAAGGAAAAGGAAACTGTCTGCTAGAGCCACCAGGAATATTGTAAGAAGTGTTAATGCAAATCCAACCACCACTACTAAGGACATTTTAGAAAATCTGGAGTCTTCTGGCATAAAAATATCAAGACAAACATTGCAAAGGACTCTGCATGAAAATGGTCTGAAAGGAAGAAGACCAAGAAGGACTCCATTGCACACCGGAAAACACCTTGCAGCACGTCTAAAGTTTGCTAGGACCCATGTGAATTCTCCAGAGTCCGTTTTCTCAAGTATTTTGTGGACTGACGAAACAAAAATTGAATTGTTTGGCCATATGGATGCTTCTTACGTTTGGAGGAAGAAAGGAGAAGCTTACAACACAAAGAACACCATACCCACGGTGAAACATGGTGGTGGTAGCCTAATTTTTTGGGGCTCCTTTTCGGCTAGTGGTCCAGGTAGTTTGGTCAAGATAGATGGAACCATGAAGAAGGAGCAATATTTGGAGATACTCCAGAAAAACATTAGACAGGATGCGGAGAATCTCCATTTAGGACCAAACTGGGTCCTTCAACAGGATAATGATCCAAAACATACTGCCAAAATAGTCAAGAAATGGTTTGAGGATAATCAAATTAATGTTTTGGAATGGCCTTGCCAGAGTCCCGACCTGAACCCTATCGAAAATCTCTGGCACATATTGAAAACTGAGGTTAAAAAGCGGAAACCTAGAAATTTGAGGGATTTGGAGAACTACTGCATTGAAGAATGGTCAAAAATCAGTGGTGATGCTTGTAAAAACCTTGTTGATAAATATCCCAAACGGTTACAGGCAGTTATTAAGAATAAAGGGCATGCTATTGACTATTAGTAAGAGAGGTATGAATAATTTTGAACTAGTGCCATTATTGTTTTTCTTTGTATAATGTTTCAAACTTGCATAATTTATTTATTTGTTGAGTTTAAATTAAATGCCTATGCTTGATTTATTGTCTGAAATCCCTTTAATATTGTCTACCTTCTGGTTTGAGCAATATTCTTATAGAAATCTCAAAGATCCGAGGGGTATGAATAATATCGGGCACAAGTGTATATATATATATATATATATATATATCATAAATGAATAATTACAATACTACACATTTATATAATATTCATATTATTTTATTGGTTACATGACATGTCTTACACGTGTTTCGTTGAATGGTATAAATTAACCAAACAAATTATCAGTAGAGCTAGGACACCAGCATATTCTTTTCATTGTTTTGACTCTCGAGTGTGTATCCGTTATCTTGTATGCTTTTATATAGAGTGATGTGGTTCTCGGTTGATTAACTGTGCCTAACTGTATCGGATATATACTGGAGAGTCAAAGGAATAAGAACATTCTGTTGTCATAGCCCTACTCATCAGAGACCCATATAACTATGCAAGAAAGTGTGTGTGTGTGTGTGTGTGTACACATGTGTTTTGTACTACAAAATAACAAGTAACATAAAAGGCTGGAATTGTTGGAAGTAGATTTTGGCATGATTTTGAAAAGCGATTCTTGTGAACTAGACAGACTGTTGTGTTACGGGACAAGACACCTTCGTTTCTGATAGAAGCTACACCTTTCTCCCCTACGGCAAGCGAAGGTGTAGAACGAGATAGATTTAACACAAGACATGGAATGGTTGGGTGAGCAGAGATTTTTTTTTTTTTTTTCATATATTTTATGATTTGTAATTTTGATTTTTTTTTTTTCTTTTTTTTTTTTGTATTTCATCTTTTTAAGAGAAATACTTTGTTACCCATTCCGTAATGGAATAATATTTTGATCGAATCCAGAGATGCCGAGAGACGTTTGATGGAAGCGTCAGGAGTAATTCAATAATTTCTCTGTAATGAAAAAAGAGATGGTTCAGTGATAAAGAAGTGGGCCACGTGAGTTGGGAGATTCTCTAATGAAACGAAAATTTAACACGCACATCTATAGATCTATTTCTCTCTCTTTCTCATATATATATAAACTACATATAAACTATACTTCTATAAATTTGGGATTTTTTTGTGTACTGATACCTATATTAAAAACTTTTTCTCTTTATTTAAAAAGAAAATTCAACCTTGTTATATATGGTTCGTGGAATTGCATTTATTTGCAAAAGATCTAGCTAATTTGCATATTCTTTTAAATATTCATTTTAATTAATTTCATATTAGTTTTTTTGGAGGGTGGGTTCTTATGGGATGATCATCTTTAGCTAACTGTTATGTGTAATTATATTCATGCAAATATTCTACATGATTTATGCTTGCGTAATATTTGTGTAAAAAGATTATAGTAAACACAAACTTATTTATATATATATATATATATATATATATAATGTTGAAAAATTTTACCTAGCAAACTCCTCTCAGCTTTTAGTCTACAGACATGAAACTTAATATATAGGGTATTCAACCCCATCCGAAACTTTATATTAGGGTTTTAGCCGGGGAAAATCGGTGCAAAAGTTTGAAAATTAAAAAAAGTGGAATTTGCTAGGTGAAGATCAAACGACGGCATTACGAATATGTATGAGTAACGAAATAACTATTAGTTCATGTTTTAATTTTTAGCCTCGCAGTAAACATTTCTTTATTGCTCAGCCATTACCATCAAAGGAAATAGCAAATTGTAAGCTAAATGTTTTAGTTTCGATTCCTGGTCGTGGCGCACAAATCATTTAAAAAATTTTTTTTTTAACTTTTTTAAATCATTACTATATCTTGGGTCTAATGCGAAATCTGCATTAATCAAAATGTCATATTTAAGCGTATTTTACGACTGAACACAGGGTATCCAAAAAGTCACTGAAGGGTTTTGAACCTAAATAAATTTTTTGTTTGATATCTTTCTGTAATTTTAACACAATCTGACTAAAACGTTGAGAAATATATTTTAAAATTGCAAAATTTAAAGGATTGTTATTTATGAAAAATAATGTCTTTTTAATGTTGCCCATTTTCAGCTTCGCATATTTGTGCTCTTTCCAAAACATAATTCATGACAGATTGCAGAATCTCTGGATTGCGATTTAACTTTATTAGTTCATTCCCGATGTTTTCCTTCAATTCTTGCAGGGTTTGAAGGTTTCTTAACATAATCTTTCTTTGAGATATCCCCACAAGAAAAAAATCCGGGCTAGTCAATTCTGGAGAAAGAGAGATAATATTGTGGCTAAAGCGTTGCCTGAGAAGTTGCATGGTGTTTCTCGCCATATGTGCCATTGCTCCATCTTGTTGGAACCATAATCCAGGCCTATTTTGAATTTGTGGGCGCAGGAAGTCTGTAATTATAGTCCAGTATCTCTCTCCAGTAACATTGATAGCATTTTCGTCTTGATCTTCAGAAAAATAAGGTCCAATAATCTTCTCCTACCTTACTGCACACCATAGAGTGCACTTTATGGGATGCAACTGCTTTTGATGAATTGCCCATGGATTTTCAGAGCCACCAAATCTGTAATTTTGTTTGTTAACGGATCCATTCAAATGAAAATGGGCTTCATCTGACAATAAATTTTTGCAGAAAATTGGGGTCATTTCGGACAAGTTCTTGCATTTGAAGTGCATATCGAACCTTTGCCTGAAAATCTTCAGGTTTCAAGTGTTGAACAAGCTGCTCTTTATAAGGAAAGAGTTTTAAACTGTGCAAAACATTGTTTAGTGAGCTTCGACATATTAGCATACAACTCTCCACTTGTTCCTTAGCATGAGCTGCGCCGATATGCACATATATATTAGTGATATTTTTCTCGATTCCTCACTAAATTCCTGATTCCGATAAAAATTATTGATTCCGATTCTTTATAAACTTTTAAATATTTAGCTATATTATTTTTATTTTTCCCGTATTATCATGAAAACGCATGTTAAATGTGCATATATTTTCTCAAACCTAACACACACACTTGTAAAAGTTACGCATAGATTTTAGTTTTACTGGAAGTTTAAATCAATAAATACTTATGTCATAATTACTACCAACAGTGAAAGATTTTTTAAACAAAATCAGAGGAAAAAATATAAAAGGAATCATTTTTGGCATCAGAAAATACACATTTTTACGATTCCGATACCGCAAAAGATTCCAATTTTATTAATTCCGATTAATCATCCCAACACTTATGTATATGTATAAATTTAGCTGTCATCCACTTTTTTGAAACCATGGAATCGACCGGATGGTCCAGTTCTATAATTAAGATAGGCAGACATTTTCTAGAATCAAATTGATATACTGGATTTGGATCAACGTTGGAATAAAACTTCTATATATTCTTATACTAGATTCCTTAGGATATTTGATTTGAATCTTTGTGTACCATAATTTGCTGCGACGTCGTGTAGAGAGCAGTAAGACAGTGATATAGAAAGAGGAGCAGTAGGAGGTAGCAGGACTGGTGACCTCACGTGGAGATAGCAACAGAGAGAAGACAGAGAGGGTGGAGTGGGAAAGACGTGACAGCATAAATAGCAGGAAAAAGAGCAGACGACAATGATTCCCCACCAGTCGGTGACAGCTCTATCAAAATTTATTATGTAAAATAGAAAGCATAGACAGGAAATAAAAGTGTCTCAATAAAGTGAGTTCAAAGTATTTTTTCATTTGTTTGGCACTTCGTCGGGGTCGAGAGACGAGAGGAAGAACAAAATGAGAACGCCTACCCATAGCATTACATTAGAAGTGTTACAAAACTATTCAAGAAATTCATTTTACCTGTCCTGGGACGGATATTATTATAGAGTATGCACTTGTGTATGATACTAAATAAATGTAGTTTAACTTTATAGGTTTTTGGTTTATCCAATGATAATCCCGTATACGAGTAGCGTTCCGAAAGTAATGTTGCCTATTTTATTATTCCGCCAGAATGGATCATAGGAAATTGCAAATTCCATTGTTATGATGATTGAACTCGTGCATTCAAGATCTGAAAGTTTCATCACCCTGTTGCATATATTGACGGTGTAAGACTCTAAGAAAGCAACCCCTGTCATATGTGTCAGAAGCAGAGTTTTACCATTGCATTTCTAGCAAAAATACATTGAGAATAGTGGTGATCATGTAGAAAATTAAATTCCGGGGCGCAAAAGGCTGCTCGTTTTAATGGTACCAACCCCGACTTTGTACCTCTTCAACTATTTTAGTTAAAAAAATATAGGCAGTTTAACTTTTGGAACAACCCTCGTATAAAACTTTAAAAAAAAACAAAACAAAAAGAAACTGGTAATTTCTTTTTAACAATTTGATGAACCATGACACTTCATTAAATTGTAAATATAAGGCTGTTATATCATTGTAGAATTCTATTGAACCCTTTCTGTGTGCAATGGCTGCTGTTTTCATTGAGTTCCGTTCTCATTTGACAAGTCAATGTTATTGAATACGTATATATTAGTGATGGGACGATTCAGTATTTTTCCAAATTCCGATACAATTACCGATTCCGATTCTTTATAAATCTCTAAATATTTTATTATGAATTTATTTTTCATGATCACCGTAAAAACACATGTTAAATGTACGAATATTTATTTCAAACTTGCAGGGCCTGATCTACCGATATTAGTTTTACTGGTAGTTTAAAATCAATAAATATTTGGTTATTTTATCATTACTATCAACAGTAGAAGAGTTTGCTTCAAACAAAAGCATATAAAAATAGGTAAATTAAAAGAATCGTTTTTGGCATCGGAAAATAGGAACAAATTTTTCCGATTCTGGTATCTCCCCAAAGTTCTGGTTTTTCTAATTTCCAATTCCGATTAATCATCCCGGCACTGATATATATATATATATATATATATATATATATATATATATATATATATATATATATAAAATCATCCCAACACTGATATCTATCTATCTATATATATATATATATAAATCCTGTTATTATATATATATATATATATATATATATATATATAGATAGATATGAATATTTGCTGTTAAAAACGGACAAAGTTTATAGACCGTTGATTAAGAATGAGTGATTTATGCCAAATTGCTGGTTGAATTTGGTTAAGTTTGTGCTAATTTTTGCATTAAATACTGTTAATTTCTAACTGTGCTTCGAACAGATACCATAATATTTACATCGCTGCACCTTATGACATGAGTCCATACAACAGTTCAGTCAGATCAGACCAGTAATTTCCGCGAACCAAGAGTGAAATATATGTATATATTAGAAAAGAAGGAAATAATAAAACCAAAGTAAAGTCACATACATTTATTATAATCAAATGGTTATGCAAATCTTATTTAAGCCATGTAGTTACAAAGAAACATAATTTTTCTTCAAAAGAAAAAATCGCAATCAAATATTTATTTAAAAATTTCCGGAAAAATTTTGAGTTAAGTGTAAAAAAAAATCACGTATAAATGTGCAAAAGTATCTCGATACATTTTTTTATAAATTACTTTTTATTGAAATATTTGATTATAATAAACTTGAAAGATATGTGACTTTACTTTTTATTTAATTCTTTCTTATAATAAACCAGCGGAGCGGGGACACCCGGCTTTGCCCAGTCGTAAAAAAACGCTTAAATATGATGTTTTAATGTCTCCAGATTCTGTATACATTATTATAGTCGTGATTTAAAATGTAAAAAAAGCCAAAGCTGTAGCATTCAAAGTTGGTGAAGTTAAATTATATCAACGTGATAAGAATATGAAGTGATAAAAAAATAAAATAAAATGAATGTATGAAATGTATAATGATATTTTTTTCAATGTTGACCAATTTTTGACCCCTTAAAAACAATTTTAACCAACTGAAGATCCATAAGAGAACGGTCCAAAAAAAATCAATCATTTGAGGCCCCTAGTACCGCTCTGTGATTTTTCTTTTTTTTCGGAGGAGAAAAAGTTTTAAAATATGGAGACACACACATATATGCTTTTATATATTAGATTAATTTTTTATGTAGTTCAGAGCGATACCCATGAGAACCTACTTCCAAAGCAAAATGAAGCTCAATAGTCAAACCTTTAAATATTTATTCAAAATTAGCAATAAATAATTTTTTTTTAAATTATAAAATCAGTCATATTATACTGTTAGATTCAAAGCAAAGAAAAACTTATCTGAAAATCCTGTTAATAGTTATAACGAAATTTTCGCGTAGTCAATTGTGCACGTATGCTCTAGATTCTCCTGTAAGTTTTTATTTGCCCCGAATCTGACATTAAAGAACAGTATGATATAACTCAGATTTGCAATAATACATGGAGGGAGAAAGAAAGAGAGAGAGAAAAGTTGTCATACGAAAATCAAAGATGGCGTCATGTACAGTTTTTAGTACGTCCATTAAAAATACGCTTTTCTTTCTTTCTTTTTTTAAATATGCAAATATCATTTCTACATTTAAGATTCATTTTGTCAGTAAGTTTTAAACTTGCAAAAGAAAAGAAAAAACTGTACCAATGTTCTGATTGTATAGTAACGATGACGAAACTGTTATTTTGAATTGAAGGCTAACTTGCTGATACCAGATTTGTTAGAAGCATTTCAATATATATATATATAATATATATAATGTGTGTATGTGCCTCCGTTCAAATTTAAGAGACAACAATGGACACCTCCTGTAATGGTAGCTGCATGTAGAATTGTGAGGTAAGGGTTGCGCAACCTCTATCCATACTTCTTCTGAATCAGCATTGCTGGAGTCCATTGGCAAGGAGAAATCCAACCAGAAACAATGTCAAGATAGCGGAGAACACGAACAGCACTTGGAATTCCCAAATGGTTATCCATTTTAGTACTGACCAGGATCAACGTTGCTTAACTTCAGTGATCTAACGAGAATCGGTGTGTCGACGTGATTCTACATTTTCTTTTTTTCTTTTCATATCTCAGTTATACATTTTCTCAGAAACTATTGGGAAGATCTAGTTGAAATTTTCTATGAATCTTTGTAATAAAGGGCAACGGACTAAGTACTAAAGTATTATGGAATCCGTTTGATGCACATTAAAAGAGTAATAGGGATAAGTGTTTAGTGGAAAAAAGAGCACAAATTTAACCATATTCAAGCATAATTCTCAAGCAATTGTCCGTAATTTTTTCTAGTTTAATAGGCTAAAATGTCCAGTGTGTGTGTGAATATATAAAAGTGAAATTGTCTGTGTGCGTGTGTATATTTCCCTACCAAACTACTCTGTCAATTTTCAGTTTACAGACTGGAAATTTGACATTAGGGGTATTGAGATTTGGGAAAATCTTTTTAATCGGTTTTCAACCCGAAATTTGGCTGTCCAAGTGTTACAGTTTTACGATTTGACCTTTGAAAACTCTACCAAACTCCAATTTCGGTCTAAACACTTTAAATTTTTGATGCAGATTACTTGGACAGGGATCAAACTTTTTAATTTGATTTGAGCCCAAAACAATAAATGTTAAGGCGTCAAATTTGGAATCAAATTTAAAAAAAAAAAAAAAAAAAAATTCGACCTCTGCTGTGTCTACCAAATTACTTTACCAATTTTTGGTGTAAACATTTGAAATTTTACATAAAGTGTATTCAGACATAGGGCAAGCTTTTAAATCGGTTTTTGGACGACAATTTGGCTGCCAGGAGGTCAAAGTTCAAAAGAGTTGACCTTTGCGGTCTTTAGCAAACTATTCAGCCAATTTTGGGTCTAAACGTTTGAAATATTATATAAAGCATATTTAGGCATGCAAAGTTTACAGTTGACCTTTGCAGACTCTACTAAACTCCTCTGTCAATTTTGGGTCTAAACACTTAAAATTTTAGATGTAGGTTATCTGAACATTAGTCAAACTTTTTAATATATATATATATATATATATATATATATATATATATGAACAAATGATTAATAAAATATGTTAAAAGACATCTTGAAAAAGAGTTAAAGACATATTTAATTTTAAAAAAGGAAGCACAAGATAAGTGGATAGTCCACATTTATTTATTTATTTTTTATTCTATATATATATATATATATATATATATATATATATATATATGTGTGTGTGTGTGTGTTTGTGTATATATATATGTATATATATTTATAACAGACGCCCCATTTCTTGAACTTGGCCATTTATTTGTTCTTCTGATCAGTTTTCTTAAGTTCTCTGAGACTTTCACATGCATATCTAAGCTGACCTAATTATTAACGCTAACTTTCGCGCTTTTTGTCTAGGTCAGTTTGACTTGCTTTTCAAATTTAAATTGTCACCGTTTTTCGGATTTTTTTTAATTCATTTTTGATTCATCCAGCCTTGACAGACGTGTTTCAAATATTATCTCTAGTACTTTTCTTTTAATGATTTGGAATTCGTTCCATTTGCGCTTTTTTCCAAGGAACTCTGCCTTTTGGATGATTTTGGACCATTTGGAATTTACCCAGTGGATTGAAATTTTAAATTCGACCGTTTTGGATTTTACCATTTTTGGATTTTTACCCTTCACCGGACTATCCATTCATGTGAAATCTTTTTATTATTTTTCTTTTGCCTCCTGTTCCCCTTACCTCACCCTTTTTTTTAACCAAGTAAGATCTGTGACTTACTTGTAGTTTCATTAAATACTTTTATATGCAAAATCTGATCCTGCATTTTGCTAATTCCTGCCCTCTGATGAGAAGGAGAGTATTTCTTCGAAACTCCGCGGATTAAGAACTATCCACTTATCTTGTGCTTCCTTTTTTAAAATTAAATATGTCTTTAACTCTTTTTCAAGATGTCTTTTAACATATTTTATTAATCATTTGTTCATATTATAAGCTCTATTTCCTTTTCGGTTTTATTGAGCTTTTTATATCTGGCTGAGTTTATTTTACTTGTAAATATTAACTCTTTAATATTTATAATATATTTTAAGTTTACCATTTTGATTACCTTAGTAAACTTATTGTAACTTATATATATATATATATATATATATATATATATATATATATATATGCACATAAAGTTATGAACAGTATATAGGGTCCAAGCAAAGCCGGGCTGAACTTCTAGTATATATATATATATATATATATATATATATATATATATATATATATATAAATAAACTACTTAATTTACTCATATAAAATTAATATACGAAAGTATAGATTTATGCGTAAACTTTAAGTATTTACTTCAAAAGTGCTCAATACCTAGGTAGAGCTAGTTAGTAAGTTATAAAATATATATGGCGATTAAGCTACACTGAATATTCTGCGTTTTATCCACTCTAGGACTCTTCAGGCTTATGCCTTTATTCTTTATGCTTCATAAGCCTGAAGAGTCCTAGAGTGGATGAAACGCGGAATATTCAGTGTAGCTTAATCGCCATATATATTTTATAACTTACTATATATATATATATATATATATATAAATTATAAAACTTGTTAACAAATGAATTGCTATACAATGATGATAAGGCAATGTGTGTTGTATGTAGTTGTTTTTGATTGAAATAGATGTAGATATACAATAAGAAAAAAAGCGAATAAAATCCAAGACAACCAAAAAAATGTCTTATCAAGACATGCCTGCTAGCCATAATCGTTTCAAAGTTATTAGTCAGCTTTATCTACCTGTCGTATTTTTTTTAATTATTTTTTTTTCTCTTTTGGCTCATCATGAACAGGTATCGTTAATTCTTTGATGTGGTTTTACAAAGTGTGGACAGAGAGAATGAGTGGATATCTTTTTTTTTTCTTCACAAATCCTCGAGTCGGTAATAAGATCTGTGGTTGATTAAGAAGGAAATGAAGTTTTATTAAAGGATAACTCCTGCTTCGAGGTTTACGTGTTGGAAATGGAGGGAGAGGGTGCTGCGGTTGGTCGCCTTTTACTTTTCTCTTCCCGAAGGGTTTCCCTTATCTCGAACTCATAATAATAAAAATAAATAAAAGCACTTTCGACAAAATAAATTATCAAACAATAATCTGCTACAGAAGAGGATTTGTTGTTTAAGTGACCTTTTTTATCTTAGAACAAAGGGAAAAAAGAACATCAACAAATAAAATTTTTAAAAAGTTGTTTCGTTGATCCATTCAGAGATTGTGGTTCAATTTTTTTCTGGGGTCTACAACTTGCATGATTTTAACATTGGTAGAAATTGAGCTTTATGTGATAATCAATTTGGTCAAATACTTGCATTCTATTAAAATGATTTGTTCTGGTTCCTTGATATGACAACGGTCTGACAAAAAATGTCATGCTTTCCTTTGATGTTTTATTTATTTATTTATGGAAATCGCTTTAAATAAGACATGGGACCACTTGATGTAAGGAACTTAAAAATAATAATAAAAAAAACACACTTCAAATCAAACACTAGTCAACAGTAAATGTTTAATAGAAAGATTCCAGTCCAGAAAACAGCAATTTCTCTTTTGTCAGGAACATCGGCCACAGAATGTGAGGATTAGAGAACAAAATAATTGAAGTCTGAGTTACGAAGCTGTCAAAAGTCAACCTAAGGTCTATTTTCTACTCTCAATATTTAGAAGATTTATCAGATTTTAAAACAAGTTTAATGGTGCTACCAGATCAGGCTGTCTGAAGATACTGACTTTTTGACCTAAAATACACTAAACATTAGTATTGCTTTTTTTTTTTTTATCTTTTCCATTTATAAAACTCAATTATGTTCATCAAAAACAAAAACAATTTTCTTCCAAAAAAAATCAAACCCATTACCATGAATAGATATTTGAAGCATAACGACTTATTTCAAAATTGCTGGATTCAGTATTAAATAACTCAGAAAGGGTTGATAAACAGTGTTGTTTACGAACCCACTCAGATATTCAATATTGACAGACAATTTTCAAGTCTTCTAGATCTTTTTCTAACAAAATGTCCTGAACTGTGCTCATCCTCAGTTATGTCTCCACTAGGATCCCCTGATCACTTCACTTCTCTGTAAAGATAAAAACAAAACATAACAAAGACCCAAATACCTCTCTAACAGTGTATCAATAATCGATGACTGATTAGGACAGTTTCCGAACGTTCATATCTGAACTATCCTTACACCCTGTTAAAAAAAAAAAACGGTGTTTGCTATAGCATCTCACTTATCTGATTGGTTAACTATCTGTATAGACGGCTACAGACTCTCCAACTAATTCCAACACAAACCGAACAGAAGGCCATGGTATACCTCTGAATATACTATTGCACATAAAAACTACTACTTCAATAGTTTTAAACGTAATAGATGTTTTCAAAACTACAGCCACTTTTAGAATTGCCAGCAATAACTGAAAAAGAATGATAGAAAATGCGAGTCATATACTCAATTAATGAAATCCAAAGTTGGAGAACAAGGGCTTAGTTCACATAAGTTTTGGCGAATAACAAGAAAACACCTGAACAGATGCCTTTATTCTGACTATTATCAACAGGCCTGAGATGATTTCATTAGTATTTGATAAAGCAAAACTCTTTGCCAAGAACTTTGCATCAAACTCAACTCTCTCGAATTTCCTCCTAAGACCAACCAAGCCACATCCACATCTATTTGTAATATTGCCACATTCATCAAGAACCTTGATGCCAGCGAGACAATTGGTTCAGACATTATTTCAGTTATAATACTCAAAAAGGTGCAGCATAGGCACTAGTTTCAGCTGCAAAACTATTCAATCGATGCTTAAATAAGAAATGCTTCCAAACACCCTGAAAACCCCATTAGTCTGCGCAGTATTTAAAAATGCCGAACATCGGTGTTCTGCATCACAGTGCAGACCAATTAGTCTTCTGTGTGTCAAGAGCAAGTTGCTTGGATCCATGCTAAATAAATTGTCAATCATCTCAACAAAAACTACCTACCCAGTGATACGTAATATGGTTTCTGCACTGTGAGATCTCTCGAAAAAGATAATACCTGGGAGGATAGTATAATGACCACGGAACAGATACTACACTATTTCCAATACAAAGAGAGAAGGTAACACCTGGGAGAATACTATCATGGCAACAGAATAAATACTAAATTACTCTTCTGAATTCAGCACCGAAAGATTATACATTATTCTGAAATTGTATATTAAATTAAATTGAGCATTAATAGATAGTACAGTTAAGAGAAGTAATAGTATAGTTTTGGCTTCAGATTTGGATGTAAAATTTTGACTACCTTTTAGTATATTATCTGTTAGTATGTCTTTAAATTCACACATACTATACACACTTTAAATTAAATAATCTGTATATACATAGGGTGCCTGCTGTGCACTTGTGCATTGCTACACATTTACATATACGAAGGGCGTTCAAAAAATGTCTCCTATTTTTTCTGCCCGAATAGATCAGTGGGGATTTTGAATTGTATTATGATGACTGAACATATGCAATCATGTCCTGAAAGTTTCATCTCTCTGATGCTGATATTGAGGGTATGAGTCTCTAAGAAAACATCCTGTCATTGACGTACGTCAGAAGCAGAGATGCGTTATTGAATTTTTGACAAAAGTGCATTGAAAATGCTGGTGTCTGTCAAAAAATAAAAACAAAATTCTGGAGCACAAAAGGGCATTCATTTTAATAGTACCACTCCCCCCTACGTAGCTCTTCAACATTTTGAATTAAAAAATAGAAGGATTTACTTTTCGAATGACCCTCGTACGCCACTTCTAACAGTAAAAAAAAATACTTGTACATGCCACTGCTTTTACTGTATATGCCGAAAATAACTAAACGAACGGTGAAGAAATAGTTTGGGGCTAATGGAATCATGAAACTGCATTTTGGAAAGTAAGAATAACATTAAAGCGTTTATCAGCAAAAAAGAAAAAAATAATAATTTAAAAGAAAAAGATAATTATAAGAAATGTGTACAATTAAATTTTTTAGACAGAAACTATCATTATGAAACTCTCAGACAAATACACCTTTATTTTCTGGGGTAGTTTTAAAAAATCATTTATTTAATGAGATCGAAAATAAGATTCCAGTTGAGATTAAAAAAAAACAGCATGAGGAATCAAGAAAAAATATAATTGATTTCTTTTTCTCATAAAAAAAAAAAAATGAAAAACAGAAAAATATGCCCATTCTTTTTACCTACAATATATTGGCATTTTCTTTTTATTGCATAGGTAGCTTTTGTGTTTTTAATGAGGATTTAATATTCGCACCACTTAGCGGAGCGCGAACGTCTTGAGACAGTCAAAGAAAGTCTGGAAAAAATGAAGACAAAAGACTTTGCGGGAAGAAAATGAGGAACTTCTGCCTGTTTATTTTTTTTTGTTTGTTTTTTTTTACATTTTTTTTTTGCTGATTTATTTTAGCTGATTTTTAAAAATGATTTTTTAAATGAAAAAACATGCAAAGCATATTTTCTAAAAATATGAAACAAAATTAGAAAAAAAAAAGTGAAATTAAGAAGCGAATAAATTAGTGTTTTAGAAATTTTTAGATAAGGGTTGATATTTTTTTTATTACTATCTTCTCATCTATAATGAAGACCAAAGTGTATTTGTTTATCAGTTTATATAAACTTGTGTATGTGCATATATTTGTGGTTTTACTATTTATGTAAGACAAATTAAAGCCCGACAAAGCACACAAACTATTTGTTCGTACTCATGCACAACAAATTGCTCCTGCTTTTTTTTTTTTTAAATCTTGTAATTTTTTTTCCATACTAAGAGAACATGAACAAATGTGTTAAGCATAAAAAGAAAATCTTCCCTCAAGTTTCGAAAGAATATCCATAAAAATATTACCTTTTTGAAAAAAAAAAATCATTAATATTTTTTTTTTTTTTCTAATAGTAAAAGATTTACAAAAAGCAGAATTGCAAATAATTTGAGATATTCAATTTTCATTAAGTCCTCCAAATCTCGGCCCCACAGTTTTTGGGGAACAAAACAAAAAAAATTGTTTGTTACAAAGATGTTTTAATGGAAAAAACAAAAACAAACAGCATGCAAGTTCGTCTAAATTAAAATCAGTTGTTTCTTGACATAAGGATCCCAGGTTGCTCAAATGACGTGCTTAAATATCACAGGAATAGAGAATTAACAGAAGCAATTGTTGTAAATAGCAATTTCTATATTCTATATACTCTTATGTACAATATTTACTCCTAGACTAGTTAACTAATCATTATGAAGTTGAGAACACAGATGCTAGGTATAAAGTATCCAAATGTGGGCTATATTTAGTTGTGCATAAATTTAGTTTTATGCAAAGGGGTGAAAGCCCTTTAGTGAAAATTAAGATTTTTTTGTATGTGAACATTAAGATAATAAACAATATATACTCGACAAATTTCAGTTTCATTGAAATATTTAAACATTTTTTAGAGAAACAACTTCTCATTTCAAAATTCAAAATTTTCATATTTGCATTGAATTTGATCCATGATCCTTACACACCAAGAGAGCAACATTCCCTGAATTTCAATTTCTTCTTAAGACTCCTTAAGCTTCAGCGTTAAATGTTATACATTTTCCAGGATTATTATAAAGTAATGGATTTTGATGAAAATTGGAATAAGGATTCTAGATATAAGATTTAGTATCATTATAACTTGGTTTTAATCTTTTTAGGAGGACATACAGGTGGTGCAAAACCGTTTTGTTCGGGGGGAGTATTTTATACGCCTTGGGACGAGTATTCTAGTTTTTATGTAAATAAGTCCCATCACATATAAGTTAGTGAGTTTTTTTTTCTTCTTGTTTTATTAACCTCCGGGTGAAACCATTTCATATGGTGAATAGAAGCGAGAAAGCAAATATTAAGTCAAATAAATTCTGCTGTCTAAAACAGATTGGGAAAGAAATTCTGCATTCTAGATAAAGTCAATGACAGTTTTTTTTTTTTTCTTTATATCATCAGAAATGATAATCTATCATATAAATCTCACCTGTCTGTTTAAATATATGTTTCTATGTCTGCCTAAAACTTTCGACAGAGGCGATGGATTTTCATGGGATCAATATCGTTTGGGAGGTCGACTCTTCGGACGACAAATATCGAAAAATCGGCTACAAATACTAACTCCTTCACCCTCAATTTGGCACTTTTTCATAGGGGGGATCGCTTTTTTCGCCGATATTTTCGAAAGTCATTCCTTCTTTTCGATTGACTAGCCTTAATTTAAACCTTCCCCACTTCCGGTTTGGCAATGGACGCAAAGACAAAGACGTCACGTTTTTTTTTTTTTTTTTTTTTTTTTTTTTTTTTTTTTTTCCACCTTCACGGTACGGGTTTGAGCCTACTTACCTATTACCACTTTTTTTTTCTTTTTGCTCAGCACACACCTTCAAGCACCCGGGCAAAGCCGGGCACCCAGGCTAGTTTATTTTAAACGATAAAATTAATGAATTCAACAGGAAATCTTTGGAAGAGTATACTTTATTCATCCCAGCATATTTATTGCCTATATGAGCTGAACATGAAAAATAAAAAGTATGGTGGCGTTTCTCACTCTCTGGTGTGTCAAAAATTTAGTGAGACAATTGACTAAATTAATCTCTTTAATTGTATACTAGCAAGCCGCCCAGCGTTTCCCGATCGCAAAATACTCATAAATCCTATATTTTCATTAATGCAGATTTCTTATTTATTGTAAGCAGAAATACCGTAGGTATTAAATATTACGTTAAATTCCTTTTAAAAAAATGAAGTAAAAAAAACAAAAAAAAAACAAAAAAAAACTATGTTCATGCGAGTATTATGTTTTTTCTTAACTGTTCTCTTCTGTAAGTAAAAAAAAATACTCGAGCTGAGATCGAAACCAAAACCTAAAAACAGTGAGTCAAGTACGATAACCATTAGGCCAGCTTGACACGTTCTTTAAGAAGTGTTGTTGAACTCCCTTATTCTTAACATAAGGGATCCGTCACGTGAACGATTCACGCATGTGCATTCCTGAAACAGTAAGCAAACAGGTAATAACCCGATGACCTCCTCCACACACACACACACACACACACACACACACACACACACACACACACACCAATTTTTCAATTTTTACCCCTTAGCAGCCCTTTTTTTTCCCAGATGAAAACATTAAAGTTTTCCACATGTCTGAATACCCTATATACCAAATTTCAAGTCTGCAGATCAAGGATTCGTTGAGTAAATAGGTTGAGAATTGTCCTCACACACATTCTCACCTTTATAGATATATAGATTAGCTAGACCTGTGTCCTGGCGTATTCCAGGCGAAATGAAAAAAACAAGAATCACAACCATTTGAAGAAAAATTAATGAAGAAACTTGTTCCCACAAAATTCAATGCAAATTTACAGTATAAAATTTTTGTCAATAAAACTGTTATCTCTTAAGTAGAGAACCATTCTTCTAATAGAAATATAATCCCTCCCCCGCCCAACGAAAAGTGGATGACAAAAGAGAGAAAAAAGTATCCTACTAATATTAAGTGTAATTGTCCCGAACAAAACCTAGCAACAGCAATGCAGTCAAAAGCTTTGAATTGTAAAGAATTACATGTAAAAAATTGCTTTTAAAAACTGGTAATATTATCCCGTCAGGATCAGCAGAGCGTAGTTATTTTCTTGTGTAAAAACGAAAAGATATGATTAAAGATTAAAAGGAAATCCAGTATATTTTCGAAAGCGATTCTGGTGTTGAATTTGTTCGTTTTTATCACCCCTTGTTATAAATATAATTGTTAAAATCTCTGCGACCGTATTCTCTTTTAATGCCAAAATATTGCAACAATATCCCCCCTCAATTAAAACAAACACTAAATGAACAAGATGCCCTCCTTCTATAGAATATGCAAATTAATAATTAAAAAATATAATAATTAATGCACATAATATATTAGAAAGTTTGTATGGGACGAGGGGGCAGAGAGGGAAAATTTGATCAAAATCACTGATTAATTATATTTTGTCATTTCACATCATTGCTGGATCCTAAATGAACGCTTTATCACCCTATCTCTTTGAACCATATGACGTCTGTTATATTTTTTTTTGTATGAATATTTATTTGATGCTTTATTATTACTGCTAGTGCAATAAGCACACCAATTTTTTTTAAATAGACCGATGTTGTAGAAAAATACAAATTAATAGTTTTATTTCCAAGAAATATTTTTTTTAAATCGTCTGACTTGAAAAAAAAAAGTGACAAGCTATGAAATAAGTTATCTTTTCATTAAGATTTTTGTTCCTTAGAGGCGCTGGTTGAGTTTGAATAAAATGAAATATGTATTATATACATTTAAAGCAAAAACAACGCATTATTACAAAATAAACAGACATTTATTTCGTTTGAAATTCATATTGAAATTCATAAATAAATTTTGAAGTAAAACTTCATCTTCAGTATGTCTTTCTTTCTTTATTTTTTACCATGTTGGTGTTTGAACATAGAATCAGTAGAAGTCAAAAGTGACTTCTACTGATTCTCTGCTCCAACAACAACATGGAAAAAAAAAAGAAAGACATACTGAAGATGGAGGTTTCCTTCGAAATATATTTATGAATTTCAATATAAATTTCAAACAAAATGTCTGTTTATTTTGTAATAATGCGTTGTTTTGACTTGAAACGTATTTTATTTCATTCAAAAGTTATCTTTGTTTAAGAATTCTACCATATTTTCTTTTTCAAAATTCAGTAGCAAAAGCTTACAGTAAAAAGAAAAATAATAATTTTAGTGGTTAGAGGCTAATGTTTGAAAAGCTAATGTTCAAGTCATGGTGATAAACTTTCTATCTGATATTTTTTTAGGAAAGTATTTGCAGCTTGAATAAATTTATGTTGGTTGGTTGTTTTTGTTTTACAGCATATCAACCCTTTTCAGGTTATTTAATGCCGAATCCAGTTATTTTGAAGAAAAATTTTTTAATAGAATATATTTTTTCAAGTCGATTTCTATTCAACCCATAGTTGGGACCCTAACAAATACTACCACTCCGGGTCAGAGTGGACCTGGGAGCAATTGCAATCAAAGGGTGGCTCCACACTCACCAAAGCTCGCAAGCTGGCGCCTAAACATCAGATATAGTTATAGGTCATATCCAGGACTGAATAAATTTATGGATGTATTCATGTTGGATGGGGGTATTTTTAGAAGAGAGGGGAATGTGTTCCTCTGGCCTTCGTCAGGTTAACTGCAACGGGATAGGAATGTCGAATCCTCCAACTACATCCACAGCAATTACTGCTTTCAGTAGTTGTTATCTCACCGGGGTTTGGTCAACTAATCCTATGACCAGCTCTGGGTGGGATTGAAACCGCTACCTGCAGACAATGCTCACTTGAAATTGTTTGGAGGTAGCGGTTTCAATCCCACCCAAAGCCAGTCAGAGGATTAGTTGACCAAACCGTGGTGAGATGACAACGGCTATTGAAAGCAGCAATTGCTGTGGATGTCGTTGGAGGATTCGACATTCCTATCCCGTCATGGTTAACCTGACGAATTTGATGAAACGACGTTATAAAAATAAAACAAATAATTAAGTAAAAATAAATTATACATCTCAAAAATAATTCCAAATTAATTCAATAAGAAAAAAAAAACACTCTTTTCTTCTCTTCTTTTGTTGATAGTGACTATAATTGTGGAAGCTATTAAAAACATATCAAATTCCTTTTGTTTTACTTTATGCAATATTTTGCAATTTGAAATACGCATTACATATATAAATAGCAGGCTTATCATCGCCTGCTACTGACAGGTCTGGATTTATTCAAACTGCAATCCATGGATTTCACTCACCATCCTGACATCTCATTTCCTGAACACGTTAGCTTAAATTGTTAATAGAGAAAGTTTCTACTCAATCAAATTTACATGAAAAATTCCTTTTCTACATCATAACCCAATTGCCATATTATTACACAAGAACCTTCAAAATAAATGAAATATGCAACTTATAAACTAACCCGTTAACATTAACCACCAACTCGGGGGCACAGAAATACCTGGATTAGGACCCATGCGTGAGGAAAACCCTCTCGGTGCTGATGGACCCGTAGATCTTCCCAGGTCACCTGTCTAGGAGAAGGAAAACTCTGAACCTGAGGGGAAGAAGGCCTCCCAGTCTTGGATGACAACCTTCCTAGAGCTGGTGACTCAAACTAATTACCGGTCTGCAAACCTAAACTGCTTAAGGAGTAGATAGGCACTGTCTATCGCCTGGCTTCCATACTCCTTCTTTGCCTATTAGCTAGGCATAGAGATCGAATCACATGGAGTCAACAGACCTTTAGTGGGCGATCTTGTTTCCTGACTAGGACAATGAACGCCGTTTTTCCCTCTCCCGACACATCCCATCCCTTAAACTGGGCACTTGGGAGTGCTTGAATACCATAATGCCAGTACAAGTAGATTGGGTTGACCATCGTCTGATGGGTTGAGGATACCAGATAGATAGTTCCTGGCTGCTGTTCCCGACTGGTAGTACAAGTGCCTTAACTCTTTGGTAGCGCTTAAAGCGGCTGCTCCATCAACAGTTGTATAATATCAGGTTGTTTGTAGTGCCATGTCGCGCATGGAAAGGGACCCTGCACTCATCTCCGGTGGGCTATCCCGAGACCACAATCCTAGTAGATGGCAGGACAACTGATGGTCTGCTTGTGTTGCATGTCTGGTATCCTGCATAACCACTTGTTCAGCATCCCTTACCTAAACTGAAACTCTTAAAAAAAATGACAGTACAATAAAAAATTACGCTAAAACCAGGCCCAAACTCAAACAAAACTAACCTGCCTTCTCCCTTGAGGTTTGCATTCACGAACATCTGTGGGCTTAGAACTAATTTAAATGATGTCAAAGCATTTCTCCTAACAAACACCCCGGATATCTCTAGCACTAAGTGAGACTAACCTACACTCCTCCATCCCCTCTAACTATTTTAACATGCCTGGATATCTCCCACTCTGCCGTAAGGACTCTGACAGACATATGCACGGGCTTGGAGTATATATTTGGGACATCCTCCACTTGACTAAAGATGCTAAACTAGAATCGGACGATCAAGCCTTTATGTGCTTTAGACTTAACATGCAACATAACATTAGCTACTTTTATTTTCTCTACCGCTCTCCCTCGACCCAGGACTGAACTCTAATAAACAAAGTCTCTGATAGCATAGACACAGCACTTTCCCTCAAGACTAGTGCACAAGTGCATGTGTTTGGTGACTTCAGTATCCACCACAGCAACTGGCTTGGATTTTCTACTCACACTGACGCAGCTGGTATGACTACATCTAACTTTTCTATATCTCATTCCCTATCACAGATGGTTACGTTTCCAATCCGTTTCCCAGACCAGCAAGAACAACATGCATCACTTCTAGATCTGTTTCTGACCACAGTTCCTGATGAATGTGTAACTAATGCCCACAGCCCACTTGGGAACGCCGATCATGCAGTGGTAATAGTTGAAATAGCCCTTAACTTTAGAGCCAAACCTGAAGAGCCACTACTCAAAACAACGAGATATTATAAAAAGGCTGACTGGGAAGCCATCAGGGATCTTATCAGGGACGCCCCATGGCAAAATATCTTTTCACTTCCGACTGAAAAGTGCGCAAATGAGACTACTGAATGGTTCAAAACAGCAATTGAAGCACATGTTCCCACACGGAAATTTTATAGTAAGCCCCACTCTCCTCAATGGTTTACTTCTAGTTGTGCAGCTGCCATTGCACAAAGGCAGCATGCATACCACAGATTTAACCAACGTAAGTCCAGTTCAAACAGGCAGAAGTATATAGAAGTCAGAAGTAACTGTAAGAAAGAAATAGCAACAGCTAAGGGAGAATTTACTGAAACCACCAAAAAACGCATTGAAGCACAAAAAATTAGGAACCCGTGACTTCTGGAAAATCTACAACAGTGTAGTAAATAATGAGCAATCAACAATTCCCCCACTATCCAACAATCATGAGGTCTTTTTGCTCTGCAACTGAGAAGGCTTACATGCTTGCCAGTCGGTTTGCCTCCAACTCCACACTGGACCCTGCCAACCACCCCCTCCCTGACTTCCTTTTGTGGACAGACGCCACACTAGACGATCTGAAAATCAGCCCTTCTCAGGTGCATGCTATCATCAGAAATCTTGACACTGCAAAAGCATGTGGACCTGATCTCATCCCAGCTGTACCACTAAAAAAGTGCTCCGCTGTAGTAGCTCCATTTCTCTCCAAATTTTACAACGAATGCCTTAATGAATCTTGCTTTCCTGCTTGCTGGAAAACTGCTTCTGTGGTACGAGTTTTCAAGAATTCTGGCAAAAGAACTGACCCAGTAAATTATCGCCCCCATTAGCCTCCTCCCACTTTTCGCCAAAATATTTGAGACAATAATAAACCAAGCTCTAGTCCATCACCTTACAGATGCTAAACTTCTGACTGACCAACAATATGGATTAAGACAAGCCCGTTCAACAGCAGACATTCTAACTGTAATCTCAGAACGTATATACCATTCACTGGGCAAAGCGAGGGAGGGTAGAGCAGGAGCTCTAGATATATCTAAGGCTTTTGACAGGATATGGCATGAGGGTCTCCTCAGGAAAATCAGATCATATGGTATCACTGGAAGAATACATGACATAATTAAATGCTTCTTAGATGAGAAAAAAATGCAGGTTGTCCTCGACGGTCGTACATCTAAAAAATACGATATAAATGCGGGAGTGCCTCAGGGGTCTATCCTGGGACCTCTGTTATTCCTAATATTCATAAATGACCTTCCTGACAAAATTGCCTGTGCGATGGGTATATATGCTGACGACACCACACTCTATAACAGACACGATAGGAAAACAAATGAACACATATCTAAAGAAATGGCAGAAGTACTAGAGGATGACCTCCGATCTGTAGTAGAATGGGGACATAAATGGATGGTCACATTCAATGCTGCCAAGACTAAACTGGTTTCCTTTAATAATTACAAGAAACCTTCTCTACCACCAATAGTAATGGCCAATGACTTTTTATCTGAAAGTACATCCTTTAAACTCCTCAGCCTAATGCTCTCAGGAAACATGAGTTGGAACATTTACATCGAGAGTATCGCCAGGACTGCTGCGAAGAAGGTAGGTTCTCTCTACCGTACTAGAAAGATATTAATGCCCGAAAGTACCCTAAACCTCTATAAGGCCACCATTCACCCATGTGTGGAGTATCGTTGTCATATTTGGGCTGGTGCATCTACCACTAGTCTCTCGCTCCTAGACAAGGTTCAAAAGAGAGTCGCCAATATGATAGGTCCTGAATTGTCATCTAAACTTCAGCACCTGTCCCATCGATGAAATGTTGCATCCCTCTGCCTTTTCTAGAAGTACTTTAACAGTGAATGCTCTAACGAACTGCAAGCACTTGTGCCTCCTTGACATAAATACCCCCGACAAGCCCGACATGCAGTTAAATCCCACCCCTTCACAGTAGAGATCCCTAGATGTAAGAGAGCCTTCTACTTCAGTAGTTTCTTCCCCAGGACAGCTAGACTTTGGAATTCCCTGCCGAGTCTCTGCTTCCCCAACTGTACTGATATGCAGAAGTTCAAGTGTAACGTGAACCGACATCTTGTTGCCCAACTCGCTACACAGTACCACTGATGCCTATGTCCCTGATAGTAGCTCCCTACAAAAAAGTGGCCATATGCCTTGTTTGGGGTGAAAATGTAATAAAAAAAACAAAAAAAAAAACTGGGGTAGCTAAGTAATAATCAGTTCTAGAGGTTGAAGGTTCAATCTTCAGTGTGGTTGATACTAAGAATACAACTGCGAGTTACTAAATATTTCTACCCGGTCATAGCTGATGGAACGAAAACATGCTACCCTCTTCGATTTGATAAAGAGTTCTGTTCAAAGTTCTGTAAAGATTCCAGAGTTTAACAGGAATTTTCCCGAGTTTGACAAGATACACTTGAAGAAGGTCTGAGGTTACATCGACCAAAACTTTTTGAAAATAACATTCAAGATGAAAACAGTAATCAAAAAAAAAAAATCCAATTTCTTTTATTTTTATTATTCGGAGTGCTGTTCTAATTTAGAATATTAGTCTCACAGCGTTTCACCCAATATAACCTGCGACCTTCAAATGCGTCTTGTTGAATGCATGAATCTGTAGAAAATTTGGAAAAGAACCCTTTATTTAATCTGTTTAAAATTTTGTAGATCTTCGAGTTTTACATAAAGATTCCTAATGCACCTGAAGAAGGTCTGAGGTTACAGTAACCAAAATGTTGTGAGAATAACATCCATATGAGAACTGTAGTCTTAATAACAGAAATTATAAATCCTTATCTAAAAATTTCTGAAGCGAAGTGAAACTTGAATGCTTCATGGCTTTCAGAGATTTTATGTGAAAATATGCAACAACTGAGATAGCTAAGTTAGAATCAGTTTTAAGTGATAGTCTCCTAAAGAGTGAAGGTTCAATTCTCACTGCAGACAGTACTAAGAATACAATTGCAAATTACTTAACACTTCTACCCATTCATAGCTGATCGATTGGATTAAATAAAACCTTCCGTTGGAAATTCTGTGCAGATTCCAGAATCCAACAGGAGGCTTTCCGAGTTTGACAAGATACACTTGAAGAAGGTCGAAAGTTACATCAGCCAAAGCTTTCTTTAAAAAAAATAGCATTCAAGATGAAAACAGTAGGCCAAATAATCTAAAAAAAAAAAATTATTTTGATTATTCGGAGTATCATTCTCATTTAGAATATTATTGTTACAGCGTTTCAGATGATGTAACTTCCAACTTTCTTCTTGAATACATGAATTTGTAGAGAATTTGGAACAGAACCTTTTATTTAATCTGCTTAAATTCCTACATTTCAGATAAAGATTCCTAATGCTCCTGAAGAAGGTTGGGACTACATTAACCAAAGGTTGTGAGAATAGCATATAGGCTGAGAACAGTAGTCTTAATAACTAGGGCTATGACGACAGCATATTCTTTTCATTGTTTTTTTTGACTCTCGAGTATATATCCGACCCAGACACAATTAATCAACCGAGAACCATATCACTCTACATAAAAACATCAGATATCAATAGTAATAGGAATTATCAGTCCTTATCTCAAAAACTCTGAAACTAAGTAAAACTTGAAGGCTTGAAGACTTTCAAAGATTTTATGGAATTTAAAGAGAATTAATCTTCCGTTCAGTTTTTGGCATGCAATCCTGCAAAACCAAGAAATACCTTTTAATTGGACATTTCAATAGATTGTTTGGCATGCTAAAACCTGCTGGAATTATAAACAATAAAAAAAACTGCCAAGATTTTAAATGAAAATCATCTTAATTATTTTAAAAACAAAAATAAAATTCCAAATCTAAGGTGCTTTTGTTGGCCACTTTCTGGAGAAATGAGATAAAATCCTAAACATCTCTTGAAGATGAATTTCTTTAACGTTTCAAACGGAACCATTTTCTTCCATTTTACTGTTCGTTTTATGAATTCCTTAACTTTTCTTTCCCACCCGTTTTCATGCCTATTTGCTTCTTCGTCTTCATCGCCTGTTATAAATCTCGACAGAAAAGTGTTTAACAAAGATAATACGATGGTATATGAAAATAAATTAAGTTAAAATCGCGAAATAGAGATGTATATATTCTTTTTTATCATTAAAAAAAAAAATCAATATATCGAACGTTTATCCTCCCCCAAAATGCGTAAAAGATAAAGAAATAAAACCATGATGGCAGTTTTAAAAGTTAATTTGTTAAATAAAGAGGTAATTAATAAAATAAAGGAGAAGTGTCAAGGGGTGTTAAATGGGTGGCTGATCAGAATCTAATTAAGCTATGCCATTATAATTATTGCAGGTGACTTTTTTGGAGAGGGGATGTAGAATTCAAACTGTTGAATATATAATGACGGATCAGGCAATGAGTGGCGAAATGTTTTATTTAAGTTTTTTAACAAGAGATTTTGATTAATGTTATTTGGGAATGGAAAAAGTCTGAGAGGACAAGACCTGCAAGAAGAGAGAAAAATAAAAGAAACTAGGGATAGATTTTCAATCGGCCTGTTTAGCAATTTCAATGTTTGAAACTTAAATGTGACGAACCGATGGACGAGTAGAACTTCTTATGGAAGACGTGTCGTCTGATTGTTTTGCTTTATGGTATCAACCTTTTATGGGTTATTTAATGCCGACTCCAGTCATTTTTTAAAACGTTTTTATGCTTAAAGTTGCTTATATCTTCAAATATTTATTCATGGTGTTTGGTTTGGTTGTTTTGTTTTACGGCATATCAATCCTTTTCGGATTATTTAATGCAGAATCCAGTCATTTTAGAATAAATTCACACTTCAATTTGTTTATATCTTCAAATATTTATTCATGGGGTTTAATTTGGTTGTTTTGTTTTATGGGATATCAACCCTATTCGAGTTATTTAATGCCCAATCCAGTCATTTTGGAAGAAGTTTTGTTTCAAGTCGTGTAACAGTGCGAACGCGCATATGGAGGCTGTATGCAAATGCAAAGTCATGTGCGAAGTGACGTCACGGTAGGGAAAAAGAAAAAAAGAGTTCACAGACTGATTATCCGGTTCGAGAGAAGGAGCATAATCATGTTATATTTGGGAAAATATCCGGAAATAAATGTCATTGTTACAATGGAAAAAAAGGAGCCGAGTTATTACTTATGTTCCTTGTGACATACTCTGCTACAACGTGTTGGGTCCTAAGTATGTACATGTTAATGCATGTCTAAACGTGTACGATGTTGCAGTTGTTTATATATTTAAATATTTAGTCATAGTTTTTGGTTTGGTTGCTTTGTCTTATGGCATATCAACTTTATTTGGGTTATTTAATGCCAAATCCAATCATTTTGGAAAAACGTTTTATTTCAAGTTTTTGTTATATTTAATTATGATGTTTGGTTTAGTTATGACACATCAACCCTTTTTTAGGGTTCAGCTATTATAGTAAAAATTTTTTTTTAATTGTTTATATTATCAAATATCTATTCAGGGTATTTAGTTCTGTTAAGGAAAACTGTTGCTTTTGTTTTTGATTTTACAGTAAATGATTGAGTTTTGCAAAAGGAACAAACAATAGTATCAAATTAATGTTTGGGGCATTTAAATCAGAAAGTCGAGATCTTCAACCGGTCTGATCTGGTTGCACCAGAAGAGAAGTGCATCTACAAAGGATGTCTGAGATAGCAAGAATAAAAAGAAAAAAAAGTGAATCAAATAATAAACCTCTTTTCACATGAAAAACATTTTCTCGTTAATATTAATACATCCTAGCTGTCCCTACTCGGCGTTGCCCGCGATTAATTTTACATTCATTGATAATTTATATGACCGAAAAGCCGACAAATATATGGAAAGAAGGCAAGAACACCAAAAATGTTAAGTAAACTTGGTTATGGATGAAAAGAAGGAGAAAAGGTGATAGAAAAAGAAGAAAAAAAATGTAACTAAAATTGGAAACCGGTAAACTATGCAATGCATCGTCGATTAAATCTGCGAGTCGGATGATTAGAAAAAATCAATTATTATAATCTTCTTACATTAGGACTATAATTTTCTAAACCAAATTATAAGTATGCACAAAGTGTTTTAGTGTTTTTATATAGATACTAGCTGATTTGTCAGCTAATAATCAATTCACGACGTTGCCTACTTAAAATAGTCCTGGATATGACCTTAAACTATATCCGATGGCGAGGCCCCAGCTTGCTGGCTTTGGGAAGTGTGGAGCCACCTTTTAATTGCTATTGCTCCCAGGTCCACTCTGACCCGGACTGGTAGTACTTGTTAGGGTCCCAATTATGGGTTAAATAGAAACCGACTTTAAAAAAAAACAAATATACTCTATTAAAAAATTGTTCTTCAAAATCACTGGATTTGGCATTAAATAACATGAAAAGGGTTGACATGCCGTAAAACAAAAACAACCAACCACCCAACCTACTTAAAATGCATGGAACCAAAACTTTATAGAGTAAATATTTTATTCATAAGTCATTAGTAAACAATTATTGTATTGTAGATTAATTTTAGTGTTTTCCCCATCAAAAAAGAGGAATACATAAAGATACAAGACAAGGCTCTAACTGCATTATAAGGGACATAGTAATCCTACAGTGATTACAACCAGACTTTGGATTGTTTTATGAAATACTGCTGTGGCATTCTCAGCTAGTGGTAATGTTTTTCAGTCCGAAAACCATGCCTAAACCTAGAATCATCATCTGACGAAAACTCTGTACAAGCAACAATATTATATATATATATATATATATATATATATATATATATATATATATATAATTTATAAAATATATATGGCGATTAAGCTACACTGAATATTCTGCGTTTCATCCAACTATAGGATTCGTCAGGCTTATGCGCATTAGCCTGACGAATCCTATAGTGGATGAAACGCAGAATATTCAGTGTAGCTTAATCGCCATATATATTTTATAAATTACTAACTAGCTCTACCTACGTATTGAGCACTTTTGAAGTAAATACTTAAAGTTTACGCATAAATCTATACTTTCGTATAGTAAATTTATGTGAACAAATGAAATAGTTATATATATATATTAGGGATGGAACGATTCTAATATTTTTTTCCGATTCTTTATGAATCCCTAAATATTTAACTATAAAAGTTATTTTTCACGATTACCGTAAAAACTCATTTTAAATGTGCAGATCTTTTCTCAAACGTAAGGATATATCTGTGAGGGATGATCTATCGATTTTAGTTTTACTAATAGTTTAAAATTAATATATATTCATTATTTTTGTAATGCTATTAGCAGGAGAATATTTTTAAAAGAATCGTTTTTGGCATCGGAAAATAGACACAATTTTTTTCGATACCGATTCCGATACCACAAAAAGTTCCGATTTTTCGATTCCCAATCTCGATTCTGATTAATCGCCCCAACACTAATATATATATATATATATATATAGTAAGTTATAAAATATATATGGTGATTAAACTACACTGAATATTCCGTGTTTCATCCACACTAGGATTCTTCAGACAACTTAGTAAATTATGAAATATGTATGGCAAGTTATAAAATATATATGGCGATTTAGCTACACAGAATATTCCGCATTTCATCCACTCTAGGATTCTTCAGGCTATGTATTGAGCACTGTTGAATACTTAATGTTTACACATAAATTTATACTTTCGTATATTTATTTTGTGTGAATAAATGAGGTAGTTATATATATATATATATATATATATATATATATATATATATAATTCAAGGTTGATATTTTCCAAAGGTAAAGTAACTAATGAAGTTTTAACAAGGTTAAAACAAGAGTGCTCAATACAAAAGTAGGGCAAGATATACTTTGTTTGTTTTTACATAAGCGTTGATATGTCGCTACACATTCATGAGCATGTTTTGGTCAGTTACTTGCAATTATTGCAGTCTAAGCTTTCATATAAGCTGTACCGCCTGAAGAGATCTCTAGTTATAAGTAAATAGCTGTAAGTAATTATTATTTGGATTCTTCACACCTTGCATGTCATTTTCACATTTCAGTCGATGTAACCTCTGACCTTCTTCAGGTGTATCTTGTCAAACTCAGGAATCTGCACAGAATTTCGAATGGAACCTTTTATTTAATCCATGGGGTAGTATGCTCTTGTTCCGTCAGCCATGACTGGATAGAGATCCTAAGTAATTTACGATTGTATTTTTGATCGCCACACTGAGGATTGAATCTTCCAAATAAAGTCACTTTTACAATTTGATCTCTTCAAGTATTCTAATCACTACGCCATAGATTCTTGTGAATTATTATAGTATGCCACATTGATTGGATCAAACCAGCAATGTTATTGCAGAAAACTAATGACGAGTCCTTCTTGGTTGTGAAGGACTGTCTAAATTCTCTTTCACGCTCTCGGTACCAAAAGAATGTCTCAGGTGCTAGCAAATTTTTCTCATGAAGACAAGAACTCAGAAGGTGTACAGATTCCTTTGACCCAGTGTCAGGTCATTGAGATCTGCTTGTGTTCGAGGCACTGGCCGGTCATGCTCTCCATCCTCTGCCCTGTCTCGTGCATTAATCAGATTCCGATTCAGAGCTATATTACATTGCAACATTTGGCTTGGACCATGAGGGACTGGTCGTATGGCAGATGGAACATTAGGATACTGAATACAATGCTTGTTCTTGCAGTTGATTCCTCTAACATTAGTCATACAGAAATAGCAGTCTGACACATGATCTTTACCCTCTCTCCAAACCATTGGAACAGCGAATGGAATACTCTTCCTTTTTTTATTACTCCAATCATGCAAGTTCTCGACACATATTTTGCAGCTAAAATGGAATACAAATGGTTTGTCCTGGTCCCCAAACTTAATTCCAAAGTAAGCATGATATGCTTTCTTCACAAAATCAGTTATATTTGCTTGTCGAGGAAGAATCACATTAGCACATATGTAGTAGAACCTATCAGGATGATTTGTGCATTTGCATTCCATTTTCTGTCAATCTAAGATACGTGTCCAAAATAGAAACACAAGAAGCACAGATTCTTGTAAAAAAAGCACAGATTCTTATAAAATCAGTCACATTGATTGGAGATCACACTTTTCTAAACCATTTTCAGTTTCATTGTTGTCAATGCAGTTTGTCAATGTAGTCAATGCAGTTTCAGTTTCCTGAAAGTAAATAAAAACATAATTAAGGTTTCAAGTATCAGTTTCAGGGTGTTACAGCATAACTTTTATGCAAAAAATAAGAATCGGCTGTACTTGCAGCCTCGTTTTCCTTATACTTAGTACTATACAAGGCCCCAAAGTCGCAATTCATATCTCAAAACTAAACCTGATCCAAGGAAACAGATGGCAATTTTGGATTCAGCTCACCAAAAAACCTATAAATCACTTGAAAAACCGTCGACCTTTGAAAAAAATGAATAAACGCAGGCCAGTGAATTTGTTCTTTTTCCATCATGAATTGTATAGATGGCTGGTAGAGTTCATATGACCCAGTAATGTTTGAATATCTTCGTGGTGAGGCCAGAATATGAATGTGCCATCCACATATCACAACCCCATTGTTGGCTTTAGTAGTGCTAATCCTAGTGCCATTTCCTCAAAGTATTTAATACATATATTGGCCAGTAGTGAGGACAATGGTGATCCCATCGCCAAACCTTCTTGCTGATATATATATCGGATCCCATAACGAAGTATGCGGTTTCTACACGGAAGGTCAACATATCCATTATATTGTCAATAGGGATGCAGGTGCATTCCTTCATTAAAGTAGAGGACGTCAGTTTATCCAAGTAGTCTCTTTCCAAGAAATGCATGCTTGTGGAACTCCTTCTTCTAACCTATGGCCTTGGTCTTTTGAAGACTAAGGTCATTAAGTATCTCCTGTCTTTGCGGTAATCCTCTTTTTTTTTTCTTGTTAGCTTCCTGCATCAAGTGGCTTCGTACCTTGTCTGGAGTACCTTTTGATTTAAAAAAAAAAAAATTTTTTTTGTCAATCCAACCGAGATTTTAAGCATATATCAAACGCTATTGTCACAATCAACATGGACCAATTACCAACGTAATTATGTAAATCATTAAGATTTATTGAAAGAAAAAAATAAACATAGGTGACCGATGAATAATTCCTCTTCTAGACATGTCAGGGTGCATCTCGTAAGTTAAGAGGAAATGTAATAGAAGAACTTTGTTTTCGTTCATCTCTTTTATCAAAGAAAATATGGAAAACCTGAAAAACAAAGATGAGTGAAAATGTTTGATAAAAAAATAAGTAATAATAAAAAAAGAAAGCTAAAGAAAAACAAAATGGCTGACAAGAACAATAAAGAAAATACTTGGAAAATAAAATAAAAATCCAATTCAAGAAGATGGAATGGTTGAACTGTCTTTACCAGTTGGGTGCCGCGAACCGGGGTAGACTTGTGAGAAACGGGTGGAGGCTGAGGAAGTGGCGAATGTCAGATTTTATCACATTTAAAGGTAGGCAACAAATGCGAAAATTTGGCCTTTTGTTTTATGAAGGTATGCACTCTCAAGGGTTGATGTGTAAGTATGCAGAACTTTACTCACAACCTTATCAATATATATATATATATATATATATATATATATATATATATATATTGAGAGAGAGAGAGGGGGGGTGGATGATGACGCTTGTTATTTGGATTTTATATCTCATGGGATGGGTAAATTCATATCTGCACACTGTATCATAATGGAATTTCATTTCCGCCTGCCCAGCAACAGCGTGTTAAATAGATTCCATGTTAATTCTCAGGTATATTTTATACCTGGCAAATGATCAGTCTGAACACACATTGGCATACGTCAAACGCAGACACAACGGTGGAAATTTAAGAATAATTATTTGGATTCTTCAAACTACTGTTCTCATCCTGAGTCTTATTTGCACAACGTTTAAGCAAATAGAATATAATATAGGAACCATAAATTATAAATAACGAATAAGTTCACTATTAAGAAAAAAAAGAAGAAATATATATATATATATATATATATACACTTGTGCCCGATATTATTCATACCCCTCTTTGAAAATTGAGTTTATTAGGTGTAACTGTGTAAGAATATATTGTTTACGTCCATATTGATACATATTCTTAATAAACCTCTTCTGATCATTTTCGTCATTTTAAAATCTCGGGATACTTGTAATAAAAGAAATATACAGCTATTTATAAAATCTGCAATGTTCAAAAATAATCATACCCCCTTATTTTTTCAGTATTAATCGAGTTTCTGACTGTTTGTTTCCTGTTTGATTCTTATTTTGAATGCTTTTATACAACCTTTGATTAATTTCATTTCGTTTTTTGCATTTTTCAGAAATTAAAATGATATCAACTGAAAACCAATAAAAGAATAAAAATTATTAGAATGGGGAAGAAAAAAGAGCTTAGTAATGATCTTAGGACTAAAACTGTGAATTCATATAAGGATGGTTTAGGTTACAAGTCAATTTCCAAGAAATTTGAGGTCCCTACAGCAACAGTACAGAGCATCATCAAAAAATTCCAGAGCCACCACACAACAAACAACTTGATTGGTAGAGGAAGGAAAAGGAAACTGTCTGCTAGAGCCACCAGGGATATTGTAAGCAGTGTTAATGCAAATCCAACCACCACTACTAAGGACATTTTAGAAAATCTGGAGTCTTCTGGCATAAAAATATCAAGGCAAACATTGCAAAGGACTCTGCATGAAAATGGTCTGAAAGGAAGAAAACCAAGAAGAACTCTATTGCACACCGGAAAACACCTTGCAGCACGTCTAAAGTTTGCTAGGACCCATGTGAATTCTTCAGAGTCCGTTTTCTCAAGTATTTTGTGGACTGACGAAACAAAAATTGAATTGTTTGGCCATATGGATGCTTCTTACGTTTGGAGGAAGAAAGGAGAAGCTTACAACCCAAAGAACACCATACCCACGGTGAAACATGGTGGTGGTAGCCTAATGTTTTGGGGCTCCTTTTCGGCTAGTGGTCCAGGTAGTTTGGTCAAGATAGATGGAACCATGAAGAAGGAGCAATATTTGGAGATACTCCAGAAAAACATTAGACAGGATGCGGAGAAGCTCCATTTAGGACCAAACTGGGTCCTTCAACAGGATAATGATCCAAAACATACTGCCAAAATAGTCAAGAAATGGTTTGAGGATAATCAAATTAATATTTTGGAATGGCCTAGCCAGAGTCCCGACCTGAACCCTATCGAAAACCTCTGGCACATATTGAAAACTAAGGTTAAAAAGCGGAAACCTAGAAATTTGAGGGATTTGGAGAACTACTGCATTGAAGAATGGTAAAAAATCAGTGTTGATGCTTGTAAAAACCTTGTTGATAAATATCCAAAACGGTTACAGGCAGTTATTAAGAATAAAGGGCATGCTATTGACTATTAGTAAGAGAGGTATGAATAATTTTGAACTAGTGCCATTATTGTTTTTCTTTGTATACTGTTTCAAACTTGCATAATTTATTTATTTGTTGAGTTTAAATTAAATGCTTATGCTTGATTTATTGTTTGAAATCCCTTTAATATTGTCTACCTTCTGGTTTGAGCAATATTCTTATAGAAATCTCAAAGATCCGAGGGGTATGAATAATATCGGGCACAAGTGTATATATATATATATTCCGAACTATTATTATTTTTGAGTCTACAGACTTGAAACTTAATGTATAGCGATTCGTATCTGGGGAACAACTTCGATTTGGAATTTAGCTGGAAAAATAGTTGTTAAGGGGTCAACATTGGAACTTTACGAGCATAAGTGAACTAAATGTGTATCTTCTATGTATATACATTTATACGTTTAAGTACGTTAATTTTTAAAGTTTTGCTATGAGCTTTACTCGTATGATAACGAATAATGCTGGAGAGCTACAGGTTTTGGTATCGATTTTAGCTGATTGCACTCAAGCTACTTTAAAAAAAAAACTTTTGAAATCACTGCTACAATAATAAACAATGGAATATTTTCTCTATAATAATACATATGATATCTGCATAGATTAAAATATATGGCAGAGCAACTTCGGGTGACATGCTATGTTAATCCCTTTAAGAAACTCGTTTCTTATTGTTGAGCACTTTCATTTGAAATAAAAAATTGGTCAATTTAGCTCTTATGCACAGATCATCATATAATGATTAGATCACTCTGACAGTCGTTAAAACACATTTAAAAAAATAAATGTTTAAATTTTAACAGTATTTTGCGCGGTTAACTTTAGCTGAATGGATTAAGTCCTTGTTAATGAAGCTAGGGATGGCTTCTGTTGCCGGGTTTGAATCTATAGACTGGGGTTAATTGTGACGCCATGCACTGATGATTCTCGAAAGGATGAAACACTAGTGTCTGTAGGTATTTAATATTATAGTAAATTATATATATATATATTTGATGGTTATTCTAGTTGTGCTGAAAAGCTGTTACACAGCAAAGCAATCTATCTTTGGATAACTATTAAAGCCTCCCCTTTTTTAGGGTTGAGCATTGGAGTTATGTGATGTCTCCTGCTAGTTATTAACGTAATGCAAAGTTCTTTGTGAATAAGCAAATTGAGCACAGTGAGGCGGCAGTCAAGTGTTTTTATAGACATTTAAGATGCCACTTACGAGCGCTACTTCTGCTGGCCTACTGTTTAAAGCTGACGACTATCAACTCGATGCTTGCAAGTTGACAAGAGTTACACTAAGTACATGTTAACCCGGATCTGTAAAATAGAATCGTTCTCAACGTTAAATGATAGGTGACGTAAAGTGGAGACTGGTAACAAAGCAAACGGTAGATAAAACATAACCGAACGATGACGAATAATGAATGACGTCACGTTTTCGAGATATGAAACAAATAGTTTTAAACCAGTCTTTCTCAGGAAGCCATGAAAATGAGGCACAGCTAATAATAATCTATTGTGAATGATACTACGATGTCTGTCCGTCTGCGTCACTTATTTCAACAAGTTAAAATACTAAGTTTAAGAAATAAAAAATGATTAAGATAACATATCTCTTTCTTTCTATCTCCAGTTTCAATATCTCTGAATAAAACTTTGAAACTCAGTGAATATCTCTATTGCATAATTGTAACATGGTGGGGATGTATATATGCTAATACCAACTGTGAGCAAAATGACGCCACGCTAGAGAAAAGAAGACTATAAAAAGGAGATATCACGTTAGAGACGTGGATGACGTTCGAGAGCATGATCACGTGAGAGATGGCACAGCCATAAAAAGAAGTTCACGCGTTGGTGGAAGAATAAGGAAATAAATCTCATTTTACAACAGCAAAAAACTAATTTGCGACGTAGACTGCTACAACGTGTTGCGTAACATTACATTACTTTCCGCATAAAAAAACTAAAATAAAGAGACTGTAGTGAAGTAGAAAAAAAAGAAATTTTAAAAAAATATGTAAGACACAGCTGTTCCTTCCAAAAGGTCGAGCTCTTCAACGTCCAAAAATAATTCGCCGTCACAAAAAGAATTCGCCGTCACTTCTTCCAACCGTCGTTTCACTCTCTGCGCTCTTCACGCCTGCTTAAAAAAAAAGTATCATTTATATGCTGCCCATTTCTCCACTTATGCAAATTGACTATCAACCAGAGCCATCTAATTTTCCATTTCTCCAAACAGCCAATTTGCAAAGGGGGACAACTCAAACCACAGAGACCTCATATAAAATGTATGCATAAAGGATTTAATTTTATTGATGAAAATATTACATTCTTAAAAGTAATTAAGTTTGAATTTTCGTTGTAAATGCTTATTTTCCCGTGATATAAAGGCATGAACCCAATTTTCCCCTGGTGCTACCAGATAAGACTGTCTGAAGATATTGGCTTCCTGAGACGAAATGCACCTCACTTTGATGCGTTTTGTTTTTCTGCTTCCTTATGCAAAACTTAACGATGTTGTGCAAAACCAAATACAAAAACAACAGTCCACCTTTTCCCCTTTTTTCCTTCCCATTTCCCCTTTTCTCTTTCTATCTCTCCCACTTCGTGGCTGGTTTCCTTAATCAAAATGTACCAAACATTAATGCTGTAACCCTTTTTCTTCTCTCATCGCAAAACTCATTCATGTTCTGCACGGCAGGGAACAAAAACGATAAAATCCACTATAAAATAATCAAGCCAAACACTACAAAAGAATAAAAATCTACAAAATAACTGGATGCAACATGAATACTATTTTCAAAATCACTGGACTCTGCATTAAATAACCCTAAAAGGGTTGATATGTGTTGTGGGGTACAAATCACCCCTATTCGAGTACAAAGTGGAATCAACCAATCCTATGAATACCATTGGTTTCAGAGACTAAATGGAGACATTCATACCATGTTTAACCGCATGCTACGAACACGTTCCTCTCATACCACTTTAGTGGCTCCTGTATTCTTTATGATAAATACATATTATATTTTATACACTTTACACTACTTGTGGTTTCTTTCATTTGTAACCCCTAACACGGATCTACAACAATATGCGGTAAAACAAAACAACCAAACCAATTTTCCTTATCCCTTAATCGTATAAGAATGTACACTAGTGATGTCTTGCTATATGCGCAAACAAAGGTTGATAAAAGTAAATTTGAAGCAACAAATCTACAACTCGTTCATTGATATATTAATGGAATTACATCGCTAATACACCCATTGGCAGCCTTGTCTTAGTCTATTCCTCTGCGAATAGAATATTGGCAAGAACGATTAGGATAAAGATAATATGCATAAAAATGCTTGTATAGATCATAATGGAACAACAAAAGTCAAACTAACCATACTGAACACAAACAATTGTTTTCAGCAAGAATACACAAATGTATATGATTGGGTAGGAACGTCATTTTACTGTGTGAAAAGAAACTAAGCGTTCATATTGTACAATTGAAAACTCCAACTAGAAATCATTGGTTATCTAACAAATTGCAAAGTCTTCTTCAAAAGATATCAATATTTTAAGCTAGTGACCTTTCATCACTGTCGTTTGCGTGACACTGCTGTCTCAACTTTCACTTTCTGGTTACCACTTGACGCGTCTTCTCTCCACTCCAAAACGAACTTCTGCAACTTTAGCTTTTCTCTCCCCGAATCCGACTTTTCTCTTCTACAAATACAACTTCTCTGCTCGCAATCTAACTTCAGAATCCCCTCCTTCCCCAAATCACTCCTCTTTTATCTCCAATCAGGAGCATCTCATTTGCATACCTCGTGGTCACCCTGTAGGCATATAAAGAAACAGGGCAGCCATTTTTGTTTCTTTCTTCTTCATTATGAACACGAGGTAAGCCACACAAAAACGCGGTCGGTCGTTCTTGTTTCTTTTTTCTTCATTTACACCACAGTATTTTACATCTTAAATTATTTGCGTATGAATATATATGTACGCTCAATCCGTCAGGTCCAAAGTAGCTGAGCAGCGGCTTGGTTCCCACCAGTTTTGGCAAATAACATACAGAATCCTGAACAGAAGCGTGTGCTCTATCCCAACCATCATCAATGGACCTGAGGTAATCTCGTCAGCATCAGACAAAGCCAAACTCTTTGCCAAGAACTTTGCAGTTAATTCTACCCTTTGCGACCAAGGCCGCCAACCCCCAATATTTGCTCCTGCATCAGAAAACACGCTATGTGATATACAAATATCTGTACGTGATGTTGCTAAGCTAATCAAAAACCTTGATTCCAGTAAAGCAACCTGACGGTATTCCAATTATAGTACTCAAAAAACTTCAACCAGAACTAGCGCCCATACTTACAAAACTGTTTAAACGTTGTCTTAAGGAGAATAGCTTCCCATCAACCTGGAAAATCTCATCAGTATGCCCTGTATTAAAGAATTCAGGTGATCGCTCATCCCCCTCTCAGTACAGGCCAATAAGTCTCCTGTACCTCATGAGTAAGTTGCTGGAATCTGTGTTAAATACAGAAGTAATCAACCATCTCAACAAAAATAACCTTCTTAGTGACACTCAATATGGTTTCCGTTCTGCTAGATCTACAGCAGATGTGCTTACAGTTATATCTCATAGGATTAGCAAATCTCTCGACGGAGGAAACCTTTCTAGGGCAATTGTTCTTGACATATCTAAGGCCTTTGATAGGGTATGGCATAAAGGTTAACTTCACAAGATCTCTAGCTATGGTATAGCTGGAAATGTCTTCTCAATTATTAAATCATTTCCTTCTGATAGCTTCATAAGAGTAGTAGTTGATGGGTAAAAATCAGAAGCTCACAGTATTAATGCTGGTGTCCCTCAGGGGTCCATCCTGGGCTCAACTCTTTTCCTGATCTACATTAATGATCTTCCAAATCACATCCTTACATCATTTGTAGACATTTATGCTAATGACACTACCATTTATGGTAGCACATCTAAGACAGTAAATGACCAAGTTCTCTCTGATTCTCTCTCCTCTGATCTTGAGCACGTGGTACAATGGGGAAAGGAGTGGCTGGTTACTTTTAATGCATCTAAAACCAAGCTTCTCTCTTTACATCATCAACATTCTGATCCACATCTGGCATCAATTGAAATGAATGGCTCTCGTCTTCAGGAGGCCTCATGTTTTGACAGGCTTCTGGGCTTGACCGTTACTCCTGATCTTAAATGGAACACGCACATCAAATCTGTTGTCAGGGTCACTGGAAAAATGGTGGGATCTCTTTTCTGGAAATGTAATAAAAATAAATAATAAAATAATTGTGTACAGTTCCCACACTAACATTAAACTGTACTCTTATTGTCTCTGTAAACACACGGTGGTCCTTATCCGTGAAATTCTTTATTTGGCCAATCAACTCTGGTGTCCTGACTTTCTTGCTCCTCCCACATCTCTGATCATCCCTCACAGACTCTCTGCCTTCCTTGTATCTCTTATGCCACTCAAAAAACTGATGCTCAATTCATGCAAGATGGTGCAAAATCAGTCTGAAGTATTCCGTACATTTCTGGTAACATTTTTTCCAAGTTTAAAACATGATTTTATTGCATATCATTTTTTTCATGTGTTCTCACGTTCAGATTGCATTTTTGAAATTCGCCAGCTGTGACAATCAAGCTTTAGTAGGGTGTATTCCAATTCCTGATGTAGCTGTTCATTTGAACCTGAAATCATAGAAATTAGTCATTCATCTCATAAGATGTATAGCAATAACATACTGAATTTGCAAGAGTTCGCAGCAATTATATTAAAGGAACTTTGTCTGTGTGTGAGCGATTTTGTTCCCTATGGACTCGAAAACGGCTGGGCCGATTTTATGAAATTTCATATGAAGGTACTTAATGTGCTTGGCAATGTTCTTAGATAGGTTTTGTATCAGAATGTCTTTGATAAGCATCGATAATCAAAATCTGATGAAAGAAGGAACAAGCGATTTTAACTAAAGTTAACACCTTACACAGCCTAATATCGCAAGTGCAGTTTATTACCATACAAAGCAAAAGACTCGACATGTAAATTCAACAGAAGGTTTTTTGATATGATAGGGGCGCGTTCGAAATAATTGCTTCTGTTTAGAGCACAATTGAACCATGATATTTGACTGTTTCTTTTTAATCTTTAATGCAAGCCATTATATATAAACATAATTTTATAAAATCAACAGTAGGTTCTACAGTGCAATGTTTACTAAAATGCATTGTTGACTTAGTCATTGCGGGGAGGCATGTGAGTTTCCCCTCTGTACGCTGCGATGGGTCCTCAACTTTAACAGGCAATCAATTTAATTTGATTGAAATATATATATTCTAACGATTTTGCTGACAAGAAAAATATGAGCGTAAAATATTTGTTGACCATCATCAATCCCGGGCAACGTCGGGTAACCCTGCTATTCATATATATATATATATATATATATATATATATATATATTAGTGTTGGGACGATTAATCGGGAATCGGAAAAATCGGAACTTTTTGGGGTATTGGAATCTGAAAAATTTGAGCCTATTTTCCAATGCCAAAACCGATTCTTTAAATTTTCTTTTTTATTTGCCGTTGGGTTAAGAAACATCTTCCACTGCTTGTAGTAATTATAAAATAATAAATATTTATTGATTTAAACAACCAGTAAGACTAAAATCTCTAGATCCCCCCCCTCACAAATGTGTTTTTACGCTCGAGAAAATGTAGGCACATTTAAGGCGTGTTTTTACCATAATTGGGACATATGGTTAAATATTTAGAGATTTATAAAGAATCGGAATCAGAAATTTAGTACAAAATCGGTAATTGTATCGGAATAGGGAAAAATATTGGAATCGTCCAATCATTAATGTATATAGATTGTAATACCGTCAGTATACAAGCATGCATATGAAAACAAAATAACAACTCATAGAAAGTATAGAATTCAAAAAGACATTTACTATTCATGAACTCGGCTGGGTTCACTATGAAATTTTGTCCATTGGGAATGTATACAAGTTTGTAAATTGTGTTTGTTACGAAACTGGGTTCATGAGAATATGCCTAACAGAATCTGAGTTGAAAGATACGGAGGTGTGGTGATAGAGAAAAGTCTAAGGTGTTTGTGTGTGACCGTGTATGGTGTGGTCGATGTGTTCGTAAAACTAAAACATTTTAAGCGTTGTCTGCCGAGGCCAATCATAGAAAGAAAAAGAATTTTGCTCATCATCCTATACGATTGCAACGACGCCTAGTGTCAAAGGGGGGAGAACCCGTATCTGAAAACGTGATCTGGTAGTGAGTCTGTTATCGCACTGACAAAAAGAGGTAAAGCTACCAGTGAAGGTCCGATGAGAGTGAAGCTAATGCATGCTGGGCCCAACTAGAAGTGTAAGCTATTTTTAGTTTCAGAACAGTTTCCGATGGTTAGTTGTTCTACACAAGTCCTAGGAGGTGACTGGTTTGCAGTAGACAGTTCTCGAGTTGGAATCCACAGAGCAAAATATTCTTCCCGTGTTGACACGAAGAAGAAAACATATGCCAAAGAAAGGTTTAATATTTATGGAGCAATTCTGGTTTCTGATTGGTTGGTAGCAGGACGTGAATTAATTCGATTCGCCAGTTCCTAGCAGCATCGTTTATAAATAGAATCTCCCGACTGTGCGAGATCATACCCCATTATAGTAAAAATTATTGTAACAACATCTGTTGATGTCATGTATCCGCATAGCATTGAATGGCCAAAAAAAGAAAGACTTATTTGGATTCTGTTCTCATATTGAGTGTTATTTTCACAACGTTTCAGTCGGTGTAAGTTTGACCTTCTTTAGGTGTCTCTTGTCAAACTCTGGGATCTTTCCATCAAACTCTGGAATCTTTCCGTAAATCTCGAGAATCTGCAAAGAATGCCAAATGGAAGCCTTTATTTTATCTGAGTATAGCATGCTCTCGTCCGATCA
>NC_136490.1:126758928-126768928 GCF_053919585.1 Euprymna scolopes | reverse complement strand
CGTCTCTCTCCCCTCTGTTTCTCTTCGTCTCTCTCCCCTCTGTTTCTCTTCGTCTCTCTCCCCTCTGTTTCTCTTCGTCTCTCTCCCCTCTTTTTCCCCACTCCCTCTCCATCTCTCTCTGTCCTCCCCCTCCATCTCTCTCTGTCCTCCCCCTCCATCTCTCTCTGTCCTCCCCCTCCATCTCTCTCTGTCCTCCCCCTCCATCTCTCTCTGTCCTCCCCTTCCATCTCTCTCTCTTACTTCTCCCCCTCCCTCTATATCTCTCCCCCCTCCCTCTATCTCTCTCCTCCCACTCCCTCTATCTCTCTCCTCCCACTCCCTCTATCTCTCTCCTCCCCCTCCCTCTATCTCTCTCTCCCGCCCCCTCCATCTCTCTCTCCTCCCTCTCCATCTCCCCCGAGCCACTCCTCCTCCCTCCCTCCTCCTCCCCCGAGCCACTCCTCCCCTCGCTCCTCTTCCTCTGTTTCTCGTTCCTCCCTCTCTCTCTTGCTTCTCTCCCTCTCGCCTCTCCCAATGTCTCACTTTTCTCCCTCTCTCCTGTCCCTTCCCCGTCTCTCTCTCCTCCACCCCGTCTCTCTCTCCTCCACCCCGTCTCTCTCTTTCTCCTCCACCCCGTCTCTCTCTTTCTCCTCCACCCCGTCTCTCTCTTTCTCCTCCACCCCGTCTCTCTCTTTCTCCTCCACCCCGTCTCTCTCTCTCTCCTCCACCCCGTCTCTCTCTCTCTCCTCCACCCCGTCTCTCTCTCTCTTCTCCACCCCGTCTCTCTCTCTCTTCTCCACCCCGTCTCTCTCTCTCTCCTCCACCCCGTCTCTCTCTCTCTCCTCCACCCCGTCTCTCTCTCTCTCTTCTCCACCCCGTCTCTCTCTCTCTCTTCTCCACCCCGTCTCTCTCTCTCTCTCCTCCACCCCGTCTCTCTCTCTCCTCCACCCCGTCTCTCTCTCTCTCTCCTCCACCCCGTCTCCTCCACCCCGTCTCTCTCTTTCTCCTCCACCCCGTCTCTCTCTCTCTCCTCCACCCCATCTCTCTCTTTCTCCTCCACCCCGTCTCCTCCACCACGTCTCCTCCACCCCGTCTCTCTCTTTCTCCTCCACCCCGTCTCTCTCTTTCTCCTCCACCCCGTCTCTCTCTTTCTCCTCCACCCCGTCTCTCTCTTTCTCCTCCACCCCGTCCCTCTCTTTCTCCTCCACCCCGTCCCTCTCTTTCTCCTGCTTATTCTTTCGCTTTCTTCTCTTTCTATCTTCTCTCTGTCTTCTCTTCCTATACACATCTATGTAATTATTGTCTCAAAACTTATCTTCTGTAAAGATTTTATTTACCAGTCACAATTTTTATGTCTGTCACAAATATTTAAACACAATACATTTAAAAATATCAGAAATCTTAACTTTTAGAAAAAGGAGTACAAAATAGACTTCGTGGCTTAGTGGGGGATGCCCTTTTCTCTTCCCTGCAACCTCTCTCCCACAGAAGAGACGTTGCGAGCCTGTCTTTGTTTTACTGTTATTTCCATGGCTAGTGCTTTTCTGAGCTCCAATCTCTGGACTCCTTCGCCAATCTTTTACGAAAAACACCCGTCTAGCTGAAGCCACTGTCAAAAGTTTTCCCCACTCTCTATCTGTGCCTAAATCAAAACGTAGATTCCATGAACACAGCTTCTTTCTTAAAACAGCACGCCAGTGGAACTCTGTTCCGTCTGCCTGTTTCTCACCTGACTACAACTTGAATGTCTTCAAATCCAACGTAAACAAATTCCTGATGAACTACCCCCTTAAGTAGACACTTTATGAAATCTCAACACTAACGTACAATGTACTGTACATGCAATAACCCTTATCCCTGAGTGGTTCCGGGCCTTGATAAGTGATGACCTCCTTGTAAAAAAAAAAAAAAAGAAAAAGGAAATATTACATTAATAATAAATATTAAATCCCCAACAAATATCGTGAAAATAAAAACTTGAGATATCCAGTCTGATCTTCTAACCGAGTGAAATAAATAAATAGAACTTGAAACATTATCTCAACAAAATAATTATAGCTGTGGCATAATATCATAGATTTGTGATTTACGTCATGTTTCCACACGTGAATTCAAAACATACGTCAAAATCAAAAAATGTTTTACATTAGATATGACTTTCCATGCAGTAGGGACATCCATTGCTTATGACTTAACACAAATTGTTTGTGGACTCACCCGTATGCCCGACACTGACACAGTATGCGATTCTTTAGACATTTTTCTTACAACTTGCCCAGCAATGTGCTCATCCCCCATTCTCTCTATTTTAAATCTCCTGATCAATCGATTGTCTCAGTTAAGATAAAATCAAAATGTAATAAGTTCTCAAATGTGCCTCTCCATCGTACAGTATATCGATATGCTATGGCTGATCGGGATTGCTTCCGAACATTTATATCCTGCCTTGACAGAGTACAAAATAGACTTCGTGGCTTAGTGGGGGATGCCCTTTTCTCTACCCTGCAACCTCTCTCCCACAGAAGAGACGTTGCGAGCCTATCCTTGTTTTATCGTTATTTTCATGGCAGGTGCTCGTCTGAACTCCAATCTCTGGTCCCCCCTCGCCAATCTTTCACAAAAAACACCCGTCTAGCTGAATCCACTGTGAAAAATTTCCCCCACTCTTAATCTGTGCCTAAATCAAAATGCGGATTCCATGAACAAAGCTTCTTTCTTAGAACTGCACGCCTGTGGAACTCTGTTCCGTCTGCCTGCTTCCCTCCGGACTACAACTTAGATGTCTTCAAGTCCAATATTAATAAATTCCTAATGAACCGCCCCCTTAATTAAACACTTCATCAAATCTCCACACTAACGTAATGTACTTGCAATAACCCTTATCCCTGAGTGGCTTCCGGGCCTTGATAAATGGTGATCACTGTGTAAAAAAAAAAAAAAAAAAAAAAATATCAGATATATCCCTGCATTCCATGTTTCAAAAGGATGTGTCCTCTATAATATTTGACCTGACAGACTGGTTAACTGTTGGTACAGACCGCTTCACACTCTTCAAGAAATGCTAGCAAAAGCGTAACAGCTAGCCGTGGTTCGCTCCAGAATGTGCCATTGCACACAGAAACCACTATTTTCATTGTTTTCAACGAAATAGATGTTGCGAAAGTAAAGCTGTCTTTAGAACTGCCTGCAACTATTGTAAAAGAGTAATAAAGAATGCAAGAGATTCGTATGCTTAGTACATCAAGTTTAAAGTAGCTGAGCAGCAGCTTGGTTCCCACCAGTTTTGGCAAATAACAAACAGGGTGCTGAACAGAGGCGTGTCCTTTATCCCAACCATCATTAATGGACCTGAGGTAATTTTGTCAGGATCTAATAAAGAATTTTGTAGCAAATTATAACCTTTGCTACTAGCCCCCACCTCTGTATTGCCGCCTGTGGCTGTCACTATACGACGTATAAATTTCTGTGTGTGATGTTGCCAAGCATAGCAAAAACCTTGATTCCAGTAAAGCAACTGTCTCTAAACGGCATTCGAAACACAGTCCGCAAAAGCTTCAACTGGAACTAGCTCCCATATTTACAAAGCTGTTTAAAAGTTGTCTTAAGGAAAAATGCTTCCCAACATCCTGGAAAACTTCATCAGTCTGCTCTCTCTTTGGAAATTCTAGGGAATAGTCATTTGCCTCTCAGTACAGACCGATCAGTCTCCCATGAGTCATGAGTAAGTTGCTGGAATCTGTGATGGAGAACTGGTCAATCACCTCAACAAAATAACCTACTCAGTGGCATGCAGTATGGTTTCTTTATTCATTGATCTACAGCAGATGCACTAACTTTCATATTACGCAGGGTTAGTGATGGTGGCTTCGTTTCTAGAGGAATAACTCTTGACATATGAAAGGCTTTTGATAGGGTATGGCATAAATGTCTACTTCAGAAGATTGCCAGCTATAGAATAGCTGGAAATGTCATTTCAATTATTAAGTCTTTTCTCTTAAATATGTTTATAATAGTAGTCATTGGTGGGCAGAAATCAGAAGCTCAGTGTCAACGCTGGCGTCCCTCCGGGTTCTATCCTGGGCCTAACTCTTTTCCTGATCTTCATCAATGATCTCCCAAATAACATTCTTAAATCATTCGTAGGCATTTATGCAGATAACGGCACAGTTTATGGCAACACTTCAAAGGTCGGCAATGACCAAGATCTTTCTGATTCTCTCTTTTGATTTTGAGAATATGATGCAATGGGGAAAAAGGTGACTGGTTAATTCTTACGCATCGAAAACCAAGCTTTTTTTTTCATCATAATCCTTCTGACCTCCATTACGCCCCAAATGAAATGAATGACTCTCCTCCTAAAGAAGCACCATCTTTTGACAAGCTTCTGGGATTGAACTTCATTCTTGATCTGAAATGGAACGCTTACATCAAATCTTTTGCTAAGATCGTTGGAAAAATGGTTGGATCATTGTAATGCTCCAGTAGGTATCTCATTGCTGATGCAATCCTGTTTCAGTATAAGAGCCAAGTAATCATGAAATAGACCACATCTGGGAGGAGCTGCTTGGCGGACTCTTTCCTACCTTGATAGTTCAAAACCATCTTTGAAACCTAGTAAGTGATGCCCTTTTCTTTTCCTTGCAACCTCTTTCCCACAGAAGAGACGCTGCATTTCATTATTTTCATTACAAGTGCTCTTCTGAGCTCCAATCTATGGTAGACCGTAGAAAACACTTAACTAGCTTCAGCTACTATCAACAATTTCCCTCACTTATATCTGTGCCTAAATCAAAGCGCAGATTTCATTAACATGGCTTCTTTTCTAGAACTGCCCGCATATAGAACTCTGTTCCACTGGTTTGCTTCCCAACTGACTACAATACGGTAGCCTTCAAGTCCAATGTAAAATGTTCTTGCTGAGCCGTCCCTTTTAAATAATTCAATTCTAACCAATCAACACCAGTAATAATCACTACACGACCACTTTACATTCTTAAACCCTGATCCTTAAGTGGCTTTCGGACCTTGATAAGTGAGGGCACCCTTGTAATAAAAAGAAAAACTGGTAAACATTATCAATAGCGTTTAAAATTATTGTAATGGTTCCAAAAAATTTATATTGCTTTAACTACGTTTTAGCGTTAAAAAGACTTTAATATATGCTAGAATTTGAGCCTGTAGGACCCATAATTTTCGTTGTCTACAAAGAAAACTTGAAAGTAACTATTTATTTTCGTCGACTGAAGACATAATAAAATATACTTTTATAGTGTCATTTTAATGTGAATGTGACTATCATTATTTAGATGGCTATAGTCGAGGTAATGTGTACGACTGAGATAAATTTTGCCAATGTAGTGATCATTACTAGGGCTAAGACAATAGAATATTCTTATCGTTGTTTTGACTCTCGAGTATATATCCGACACAGACACAGTGAATCAACCGAGAACCACATCACTCTATAAAAAATCATATAAGATATCAATGGATATATAGTCGAGAATCGAAACAATAAAAAAAATAATCTGTTGTCCTAGCCCATTCATCACTAACATCCCAACAAAAGTCATAATAATCATCTTTTAAGAACATTTGTGAATGAATGGTAAACACATTTATATTTAATTTATATCAGAATTTCACAGCATTGCTTGGGTATGAAATACGTTGAACATAATAAATAAAACTTTGGAAAGGATATTGCCAGCTACTATAAGCAATTATATAGTAAGTTCTGAAATGTATGGCAACTATGCTACAGTATTTTGTGTTTCATTCCACAATGAATCATCAGGCTAAAATGCATAGAATTCGTGTTGCAGGATGTTTTTATGTGCTCGTTGTATTTATTTTCTCTAATGATCCAATCAGATTCATTGTTATTCCTGACCACAGGTTAATGTTCCTATTAACCTATGACAGGATTTCTCTCCGATAAATTGTTTCGCTGATTTTTACCTCCTATTCTTTTGTTCTATTTTGTATAGGATGACACACCATATTGGTCCCCCAATTTATCGGAGAGAGACCTATGTTTTCAGTAGCGTCCGTGCATGCATCTGTTCGTTAGTTTTTCCTGAAATTTTGTCACAAATTGTATTTCATTAAATAACAGATGTGCATTTTTTTTCAAAAATTCCCGTTGTGTCCCCAGAGGCTCAAAAGAGGTAAAAAATACCCCAAAATGGCCCAAAATTACACGTTTTGCCCCCAAACTTTTGATCCATGGATGATGTCTATTCATGCTCATTCATACCCTGCTAATCCTCCATTATGAAGGAAACTGAACATACACACTTGCTTTACCACTAACTCAACGTTGCCCTTCACACGTCTCACATTCATCATCGCTTCACTATTTTTCGTGGCATCATTTCACATGCAGCACCCGAGGTGGACCATGCATGCGCGGCTTGTTTTTTTTTTTTTTGTTTTTTTTTATAAATGTGTAAACTTAATAAATGAGATTATTTAAAAACTTGTATGCTTGATATACTTTGTTGAGATATTAAATTGGTTTTGCTTTTGTTTATTTTAAAATTTTATTTTTCTTGTATATTGTTATCCTAACTTAAAGTTTATTCTGTGAATGAAGTTGCTTGTTATTTTCCTTGTGCAGTTTAATAGGTTGGGGGGGGGTCTTTAATTAATAAAAAAAATAAACTGATCGAAGACCTTAAAAAAAAGTGTTGCAATTAAAATTGTTAAAATGTGGTCACCTATTAATGCAACACATTCACACAAAAAATAGGTGTGCTAGTCTATAGAAATCAAAATTAAAAAAAGGAAGTTTAAGTCAGCCAAACTTTGTTTGAGATAAGTTCTGCCATCGACTAATGAAATCATTAAACCCAATATATATATATATATATATATATATATATATATATATATATAATGATGAGAATAATCGAAATAGTATTCCGACAAAATAGAGAAATAAAAAGGGACACACCAAGTTATGTGTTCATCATCGTTTCATCTTTATTTCGAGACTTCCTTACACATAAAAACATCCTGTAACACGAATTCTACTTCATCCAGAGAAAGTCTCGAGATAAAGATGAAACGTTGATGAATACAAAATTTGGTTTGTTCTTTTTATTTCTCTCTCTCTATATATATAAAACATTGTATTTCTCTTCCAATGAGAAGCACTAAGCTTCCAAATGTCATAACATATTTTTCTTTATAGTCACAATGTTTTTCTTATTGACTCGATCATTAAATATAGTTTATTTAACTTTGAATTGTCATTAGTTGTTATATATATATATATATATATATATATATATATTTTTTTTTTTTTAATTTATTTTTTTATTACCGTTTTATCTGTTTGGTTACATATGTTTCAGATGTTGGACCATGTTTACGATCGAACAGCTTCGTCAGACCTTACGACTTCTGTGAGGTTTGACGAAGCTGTTGGATCGTAAACATGGTCCAACATCTGAAACATATGTAACCAAACAGATAAAACGGTAATAAAAAAAATAAAACACATATTTGCTCTGCAATAGTAATGAGCACTCTCTTCAGGTTTTTACTAATTACCAGTTTTACCATATATATATATATATATATATATATATATATATATATACATTTGTGTGACAGAGAGAGATTGATAACCTAAGAGCTGTCTATATAGCTTAGCAACAGTTCTTGATGTGAAATAAATCAAACAGAAATGATAAGACATACACACACACACACACACACACACACACACACACACACACACACACACACACACATATATATATAATATGTAAGTATATTTGTGTTATTACCTTTATGTAATTTGGTAAGTTTCTGTATTTGAAAATATGATCTGATTGTTAATAAGATGGTTTAACCTGTGCTTTCTGAGAATGAAATCATGGCGGAAAGTAAATTCACTTTCAATCACGAATTGAAATGTTCTCCAATGACTTCTTTGGCACTGGTCAGAAAATCTTGTTATTGTGCGAGGCCAATTCAATTCTCGTCTTAAATGACGATTTCTTTTGTTTTACGATGTAGCCTTTTTGTAAGGCCAGCTTCTCATCTAAGGTCCCCCTCCCTGGCGCACGGAATTGCCTAAACAAATGAAGTTATCGGCGTTTCCAAGTCTTGTGGCTTCCTTGTTCCCCTTTGACATGCAGACCAGGGTGTATTGGCCTTTAGTTAGATTTGTACTCGGCAGAGGTGGCTAGGGAGGTCAGATGCCGGAAGATATCCTATATTGACATTGTATGCAACCGTTGAAAGAATGGCGAGGAATAATTATTATATGAGAACTCGGATATGACTTACACGGCCAACTTTGAAATGATCGCACACGAACCCAAATGAAGTAAAGGAAAAACGAATATACCAACCGATACTGTACTAAGCATCAATAAGGGAAATATTGGCTACAAACATTTTGAAATACGCATGCACAACTCAGTCTCAAAAGGGTCATCGGAGTCTGTTTGTGTTGTAAGGCTCATTCTCTTACAATAATAAAGAATATTTTCATAATAAAACACCTGTCTAGCCGAATCCACTGTGAAAAATTTCCCCCACTCTTTATCTGTGCCTAAATCAAAACGTGGATTCCATGAACAAAGCTTCTTTCTTAGAACTGCACGCCTGTGGAACTTTGTTCCGTCTGCCTGCTTCCCACCGGATTACAACTTGGATGTGTTCAAGTCCAATGTTAACAAATTCCTAATGAACCGCCCCCTTAATTAAACACTTCATCAAATCTCCACACTAACGTAATGTACTTGCAATAACCCTTATCCCTGAGTGGCTTCCGGGCCTTGATAAGTGGTGATCACTGTGTAAAAAAAAAATAAATAAATAAAAAAATAATTACTTAATGTTTTTAATACAGACGCATGCAATAGTATGGTCCTATTACAGAATGTTTGTACAAACCTACATTTATTTTTATTTATTTATTTTTTACGAAGGAGTCATTATTTATCAAGACCTGGAGGCCGCTCGAGGATAAGGGTTAATGAGTCTACGGTAGTCAATGGGACAAATATCGTAGTAATCATTAGTTGTGGAAATTTGGTAAGTTGGGATTACTTAAGAGGGCAGCTCATCAGGAACTTGTTTACATGGACTTGAAGATAACTATATTGGAAATATACTGGAAAGCAGTCTAACGGAACAGAGTTCTAGGGGCGTGCAGTTCTAAAAAAGAAGCTTTGTTCATGGAATTCACATTTAGATTTAGGCACAGATAAAGAGTGGGAACAATTATTGGTATTGTTTTCAGCTAGACGAGTGTTTTTCGTGAAAGTTTGGCAAGGGGGAACCATAGATTAGAGCACAGATGAGCACTTACCATGAAAATAAGGATAGAGCAGAGATAATTTATTATGTTTGATTAAAATTTAGTTCACAATACCCAAATTGCTTAATTTACAAGAATTTTTTCAAGTGTATAAATACTAATTAAAAGAATCCTCTTTAATAATTTATATACTTATAAAGTTGATTCTTTTTTCTCACTCTGACATATCAAAAGCCTACATTTTCATTTAAAAATTGTTAAAGCAAACTTAATATACTCAGTCATGGATATACGAGAGACTACATGAAGATAAACTAATTTGCATATTCCTTTGAAAAACAAGCGTTAATTAATTACTTATAGAGTTTTTATGGTTTCATTTTAGATGATTGGTTTATTTCACTATTAAACTTAATTCTATTTATGCATAGTTTCTACTTTCTGCATAATTGTGTAGAATTCAAGATTAAAACGTTCTAGAACACGGAAATATTTTTCTATCTATCATATATATATATATATATAAGTGACCTTACCGGTATGTATGCGAAAAGTTTCTACCAAACACCTCTCTGAATATTTGACTTACTGAGCTGAAATTTGATATATACGGTGTTTGGACCTTGTGGCACACTTTCGATTGGGTTTATACTTGGCAAAAATTGCACCTAAGGATTAAAAATTGAAAACAAAATAATTGACCTTGGTAGGATAAATCGAATAAAATATTACTCCTGT
>NC_136490.1:126651428-126753928 GCF_053919585.1 Euprymna scolopes | reverse complement strand
TTTTTGTGAAAATTTGGCGAGGGGACCATAGATTGGAATTCATTTGAACACTTACTATGAAAACAGTGATAGAACAGACTGGCTTGCAGTGTCTCTTCTGTGGGAAAGGGCTTGCAAGGAAGAGAAAGGGGCATCATTTACTAGGTTTTGAAGTCGCTTTTGGACTCTATCGGCAGGATAGGGCGCACCGAGCAGCTCCTTCCCAGATGTGGCAACATTTTACTACGTACCTGGCTCTTATACAGAGGGTTGCATTGGCAGTGAGATATCTACTGAAGTGGTACAGTGATCCATCCCTCATGTACAGGCGCGCGCGCGCGTGTGTGTGTGTATAATACATACATACAACGTTTTGTACGATTAAATACAAGTTTTATACTGAAAAAGTAAGAAGAAACAAAACTTTGTAAATTATTTTTTAAATCTTTTTATGACCTTAAAACTACAAACGATTTTGATTGATTTGAGAAAAAAAAATGTCGATTTATTTCTATGTGAACTCAAGCAATATCTTTTTTTTTTTTTTTTTGCAAATTAATGAACGGATAGTTGGATTTTTTCTTATTAACCTGTGTTAATTGTCAGTTCCGAAATCCAAATGAGTAAAGAATTAAATGCATAGTCTACTCAGGCAATGTTTTGGCTTTATCTCTGTGAGCATACAGACACGCACACACACACACACACACACACACACACACACACACACACACACACACACACACACACACACACACATATATATAATGTGTGTGTGTGTGTGTGTGTGTGTGTGTGTATGCACAGGTTCTTTTTATCGCTGTGTAATGTAATCGTTAAACTGAAATAATATTTCTTTCATTTTTTTATTTGAATAAAAATTAGACATTTTAATTGCTCAAATAAATTGTAATTCGATAATGATTATCAAAACTGGACGTTGTTGCTGTTTTTTTTTTTAGTTGTAAATATGAATAAAAAAATGTTTAAATAAGCCGATGCAGGTTTTGAAATAATATTTGTGCCCAAGAACAGCGTAAATGACTGGCAAATATACAGCATAATCATGTTGATTCTCGTTAGATCAAATATACAGCACAATCATGTTGATTCTCGTTAGATCAAATATACAGCATAATCATGTTGATTCTCGTTAGATCAAATATACAGCATAATCATGTTGATTCTCGTTAGTCACCAAAGTTAAGCAAGATTGAGCCTAATCAGTACTTGACGGGTGATTCTTTCGTGAATACTAGGCACTTCTTTGTAGGAAGACGTTAACACCTCGTTCCAAGAACTGTAAAAATCTAATATTGATACCTTTCCAGATGGGGATATAGATGCTACTGAGGACTGCTTGTGAATTATATATTCCCATGAAGCTTCCTCCTTTGGAAAAAATCGGTTCAACCCACATAGAGTGAATATCACTTTACACAAAAAAGAAAAATTTTATTTGGTAACGAGAAACGGTATGGACTTCAAAGCTAACTGACAAACTGAAAAGGCAGTTCTCCAGAGCAATGGTGGAGTTTGTCCTTGTTTACGGTGCTACAACCTGGACACTCACCAAAACATTGAAAAGAAAGCTATACGGCTTGTACGTTCGTATGTGTTAAATATATCTTGGCAAGATCATCCTATGAAGCAGCAACTTTATGGTGACCTACCTGCCATATCTATTATCATCAGGAGGCGATGTCTACGATCCGCATCGTTATTCCCTGTACCACATCATTATTTACTGTACTGCATCGTTATTCCCTGTACTGCATCGTTATTCCCTGTACTGCATCGTTATTCCCTGTACCGCATCGTTATTCCCTGTACCGCATCGTTATTTACTGTACTGCATCGTTATTCCCTGTACTGCATCGTTATTCCCTGTACCACATCGTTATACCCTGTACCACATCGTTATTTACTGTACCGCATCGTTATTCACTGTACCGCATCGTTATTCCCTGTACCGCATCGTTATTCACTGTATCGCATCGTTATTCACTGTACAACATCGTTATTCCCTGTACCGCATCGTTATTCACTGTACCGCATCGTTATTCACTGTACAACATCGTTATTCCCTGTACTGCATCGTTATTCCCTGTACCACATCGTTATTTACTGTATCGCATCGTTATTCACTGTACCGTATCGTTATTCCCTGTACTGCATCGTTATTCCCTGTACTGCATCGTAATTTACTGTACCGCATCGTTATTCACTGTACCGCATCGTTATTCCCTGTACTGCATCGTTATTCCCTGTACTGCATCGTTATTTACTGTACCGCATCGTTATTCACTGTACCGCATCGTTATTCCCTGTACTGCATCGTTATTCCCTGTACTGCATCGTTATTCCCTGTACTGCATCGTTATTCCCTGTACTGCATCGTTATTCCCTGTACTGCATCGTTATTCCCTGTACTGCATCGTTATTCCCTGTACTGCATCGTTATTCCCTGTACTGCATCGTTATTCCCTGTACTGCATCGTTATTCCCTGTACTGCATCGTTATTCCCTGTACTGCATCGTTATTCCCTGTACTGCATCGTTATTTACTGTACTGCATCGTTATTTACTGTACTGCATCGTTATTTACTGTACTGCATCGTTATTCCCTGTACCGCATCGTTATTCCCTGTACCACATCGTTATTTACTGTACCGCATCGTTATTCACTGTACTGCATCGTTATTCACTGTACTGCATCGTACTGTACCGCATCCTTATTTACTGTATCGCATCCTTATTTACTGTATCGCATCCTTATTTACTGTATCGCATCCTTATTTACTGTACCACATTGTTATTCCCTGTACCACATTGTTATTCACTTTACCGCATCATTATTCACTTTACCGCATCATTATTCACTTTACAGCATCCTTATTCACTTTACCGCATCCTTATTCACTCTATCGCATCCTTATTCACTCTATCGCATCCTTATTCACTTTACCACATCCTTATTGACTTTACCACATCCTTATTGACTTTACCGCATCCTTATTGACTTTACCGCATCCTTATTGACTTTACCGCATCCTTATTGACTTTACCACATCCTTATTGACTTTACCACATCCTTATTGACTTTACCACATCCTTATTGACTTTACCACATCCTTATTGACTTTACCACATCCTTATTGACTTTACCACATCCTTATTGACTTTACCACATCCTTATTGACTTTACCACATCCTTATTGACTTTACCACATCCTTATTGACTTTACCGCATCCTTATTGACTTTACCGCATCCTTATTCACTTTACCACATCCTTATTCACTTTACCACATCCTTATTCACTTTACCACATCCTTATTCACTTTACCACATCCTTATTGACTTTACCACATCCTTATTGACTTTACCACATCCTTATTGACTTTACCACATCCTTATTCACTTTACCACATCCTTATTTACTTTACCACATTCTTATCTTATTTACTTTACCGCATCCTTATTGACTTTACCACATCCTTATTCACTTTACCACATCCTTATTTACTTTACCACATCCTTATTCACTTTACCACATCCTTATTGACTTTACCGCATCCTTATTCACTTTACCACATCTTTATTGACTTTACCACATCCTTATTCACTTTACCGCATCCTTATTCACTCTATCGCATCCTTATTCACTCTATCGCATCCTTATTCACTTTACCACATCCTTATTCACTTTACCACATCCTTATTCACTTTACCACATCCTTATTGACTTTACCACATCCTTATTCACTTTACCACATCCTTATTCACTTTACCACATCCTTATTGACTTTACCACATCCTTATTCACTTTACCACATCCTTATTGACTTTACCACATCCTTATTGACTTTACCACATCCTTATTCACTTTACCGCATCCTTATTCACTTTACCGCATCCTTATTCACTTTACCGCATCCTTATTCACTTTACCGCATCCTTATTTACTTTACCGCATCCTTATTTACTTTACCGCATCCTTATTCACTTTACCGCATCCTTATTCACTACACCGTAAAATACACATAAATATATTTTAATTCATGCAGATTTCGTTTTTGTTAATGTAGTCAATTCTCTATCGATATTTTAATCACACTCAATATATAGTGTTTTCAAAAGTAAACAAACAAACTAAAAAACAAATGACGGGTGTTATCAGCTAGAATCGAAACCAAAACATATAGCTGTAGCTGTCCAGCCTAATTCGTTATCCTCTGAGCCTCGTCTATGCACATAATTTTTTTTTTAATAACGTTGTTGAACATATAAATGTGTATCTGCGCATACATAAATGAGCACTTTAAGTCGACTTATACCTGCCAAGTCCTAATTTTTTTTTAATTTTAGCTCCTTAGCAGCTTTTTTACTGGCTGAAAAGAAATTGAATTTGTTCCGCAGGTCCAAATCCCTTTTCTATTAAGTTCCAAGTCTGTAGACCAAAAATTGACAGGAATTTTGTAGACATTCCTCAAACAAACATGGTCACTAATATACATATATATGCATATATACCTAATTTTCTATTGAGATAAACATTAGTTTTATTTTTGTATTGCATAATTTTAATACATACTTTCATACAGGGAATGTGGTAATCGGTCTATTGTAAATCCAGTTACTTTTAAACAGATGTCTCTACCGGAAGTACAAAGTGTTGTATTTTTTTTTTGTCGTTCATTTTTGCCTCCTATACGTTGAGCCTGTAGAGGAAATGCGCGAATGATTCGGAATTGTCAATAAGGAGTATCTTTTTCATTTTCCTCCTCTTTGTCTCTCTTTTTTTTTTTTTTCAAAAAAGCAAAGCAGCTTGAAAGGCGAGCATCAGAAAGGGTGTTTCTTAAGAGAAGTCATCACATCAAAAAGGTTTTGGCTTTATAATATGCCATAAACACATACTTTTATGTCGAGGAGATTAACCAGATGTTTATATAACATGCTAGAATATCCGTCCTAGGACGGGTAAAATGAATCTCCCAAACAGAACAGCTCTGTATTACTTTTATCTCCTACTAGCAAGGGCACCTGGCATTGCTCGGGACTGTATAAGGAAACAAGGAAAATTTTGAATGTACTTGTTATTTTTAGGATAGAGGAATTTTTTTATGTCTGTGTGTCATTTGCCATCTTGAACGAAAGAATATTTTACCTACCATAGAACGTGTATTACACAACATATATATGAAATAATTGTATCTCCCCTAGGACAGGAAATTTACAGCACATATATGGAAAAAAATAATTTCTTACCTGGGCCGTGTAATGTGCAACACATATTTAAAAAAATTTACATCATTGTGCTACGCTCGCCAAGTTGCCCCTTAGCAAATATTTTTATTGAGTAAATACCGCTAATAAAATTCTGCACTAAAAATGCAATCTTTTGAGCTACTGCACGCTGTTTAACGACCATCCATCTAGAAGGAGATACAATTTGAATAACTGAGACACATACACACACGCGCGCACACACACACACATAGTGAGATTTATATATTAGATTATGAAGATTATAATCAAGATACAATACATAGAATTCAATGTAACTTTAATACATGTCAAAGATAGGTTTAGAAAGCACAAATTAATGATGATAATAATGATCAGTCCCGAAAAAATGGAAAAGAAAAGACTAGAAGAAATTGGAATTAAGGGAAAGATTGAGACTATAGAACAGAGGTTATTGATGAAAACAGCTGGTAAGGGCCCTAGATTGCAGAAGACAACCTGCATTTGAATCCTCCAATAGGAAGTTGTTTTCACATTATGCCCCTGAAAACTCTTTGCCTTATTCCGGATGAATCTAATGGTTCTATTACTGATATTAGTTTTCCCGATATCTATCTAGTTAGAATTATCTCTAGAAAGATATTGGATATTACACGTAAAGGTGGCCAACATCCTACGTGAAAGTGTTTATGTGGAGTGAACTGGATTGGAACTTTGCATTCCCAGTTTGTCAGTCCATGTTTCTAACCACTTAGACACTGCACCTCGCCAGATCACTTTAAAATACACCAAAGAAAGTGAAATTTAAAGAATATTTAATAATTGATGTCTGATACTTACTGCTAAAATTTCATAAAAATTGAAAGTATTTCGATTGATCTCTCTTTTTATGAACTAAATCAAACTAAATGTTTCTCATATTTTGATTCCTTATGCCCAGTAACTATATACAAAAAATTACAGTGATAGGTTAATTAGTTTAGAAGTGTATACTGTGCAAAAATATATTTTAATTTATAAACATATCTATCTTTATAAATATTAACGAAAGCTTTTCAGACGATGATGTATTGTAATAGTGCTTCCTGTCTTTGTTTAGAGTGTGGTCTTATGTTTGATGACCAGAGGTATTTTTATTCGACTGGTTGTTCTGTACATTTTACGATCATGCTGTGCTTGCAAGTTCCACAGAACTTTGTTGGTGACACAACTTAATTGGAGACTTGGATAAGTGGGCGAAAAAACTTGACATGACCAAAGCAAATATTTATTCGAGCTCAATAGTCAAAACGAAAAGTTATTTTGTATTGTGTGGATTCTTCGTACCCCTGTTCTCATTTTGAATATTATTCTCACAATATTTCAATTGATGTAACCTCTTGTTGGATATGGAGCTAGGGCGACGTCGATGGAAGCAGAGGTGTGCACACACGCACATTCCAGATGGATTTTGATCTACATTCTTGTGTCCCATAAAAATGACCAGAATTGTAATTATTATGAAAACAAAGACACGTTTATATTTTAGAACGGGAGGTTATGAATTGCGCAATGCAAAATAAAAAAGAACATAATATCTTTATATTTACATTCCAGGAATATGGGTGGATGTCTATATCGGAGAGAACATAAACTGGAAAGGAGATGGAAGAGCAGACTGACAGCTGATGACGATGATTAACATTTACTTAGCCGTCACTGCCACACACAAACCACCCTATACAACTAACATCTCTCTTTGTCGATGGGCAAAAGCTTAATTGTAAATAAAACTTATGTTGATAAACTCTGTGTTGATTTTGAGAACGACAAAAGAATTGTCAGAAATATATATGATTTAGCAAGCATTTGAAAAATGCAAGCTAGAAAATTATGTATACATTCAGTAACGCAACATTCTAACCCTCTTGTTGGATTCAGGAATTTTTCTGTCAAACTCGGGAATCTGCACAGAATTTTGAATGGAAACCTTTATTTAATCCACAGAAATAACATATTTCATTCCATCAGTCATGACAGAGTAGAGGTCTTAATTTGTGATTGAATTCTTAGTATCGTCTACACTACTGAGGATTGAACCTTCAACCTCCAGAAGAAAGTCACATAGAACTGAATTTTACTTCATACTTTATCCGTTGTACAATGGGTTCCTGTGTTGTGCCAATAACATTGAAGATGAGAACACTAGTCTGAATAATCAAAATAATGTAAATTATCAATCCTCATCTAAAACATTTAGAAACAAGTTATGTTGCTCTGCGTTAAGAACAGACAATTTGAAGAATTTGGCCGGTGCTAGGTTTTGGTTGAGGAACTTAAAAATCTACTTTATGCCTGTTTTTTTTTTTTTAAAGGAAGTTGCATCGGAAAGTATTTTTCTATTATTGCTTTTGGTTATTCATAATATTTAGATTCTTCAGACAGCTGTTTTCATTCTGAATGCAGTTTCCACAAGCTTTTGCTCAATGTAACCTCTAAATTTCTTCATGTATATCTTATCAAACTCGAGTCCCTCTGCCGAACTCAGGAATTTACACAGAATTTCAAACAAAACATTTTATTTAATCCATAAGAGTAGCATGCTTCTTGTTCCATTAGCCATGACTGGCTAGAAGTCCTAAGTAATTTGCAATTGTATTTTTGGGTCACCGAACTGAGAATTGAACTTCAATCTCCAGGAATGTAACTTTTACAACTGAAAGTAATTTATTAACTGCGTTACGATGAGAACGTTTGGGAAAAGACATGCTCCTAGTTCCAGACCTGTATGAGGCTGAAATCGGCTACATTGAAATTTTAAAATAAAGAGTGTTGTTTTCTTTAGGGCGACAACTTTATCCTTCTACCTTGTATAAAATAGATTATTATTGACTAAAAGCCAATCAAAACTCAAATAATGGGCAGTTAAGTACTAATTATCAAATTGTATATGGCGTGACGGACGAAATGTATGGATCCTTAAGATTAGAAACATCTACCTGATTAGAATTGGAAAATTTATTTTAGGGATGGGATAGTATGATGGGAAAAAAAGAGAGAAGAGCCACAAAACACAACAAATCTAAAATATAAATAAATAAATAAATACATACATAATAATAAAGTAATAAGAAAAAGTTGATCAAAATTTTTTAAAATCTAACAACTTTTAAAAATGTCCAATCCGATAAAAATATAAATAAAATAGGACACATTAAGTATTTATATTTTATTATTTAAATTTTTTATTAGAACTTTATTGTAAATTTAAAAAATCAATATTTGAAAGAATATATATTTATCTTTTAAAAATAAAATGAAGGGTTTTAATTTTTTTTTAATTTGTATAACTAAAAAATTATTATAAATGAAGAAAGAAAAATGTAATCTGTGCATTTGAGGCCATTTTTTTAATGTGTAGATTTAGCGTCCAAAATTCACCCTTAATTTTATACCGTTTGGCTATGAGAGTTCCAATTGGCAAAAATTACATGACAGTAAAGGCAATAAATAAAATAAAAGTAAAAATAAAAGAAACAAACTGTAAAATAAAATATTAACTTAAAGTAAAACGAGGTAAGCAATTTTTTCAATATCTGTATAAAAAGTAAACAATAACAACAACAAAAAACAATACAAAAGCAATAAATTACAAAGAAAACACTAAAACAAAAAGAACAAGCGAAACGCTCGCAAAGAATGGCTTAGTAATTAGGAAGCAATTATACAAGGATCAGCTTTTTTTTGTTTTCTTTCTCTTTTCTTGTTGCATTGATTTAATGCATGAAAATGAGGTGTACACACCTGCTAAAGAGATAATCATTCCTGGAAAAACTCTTTGCTCATCTTCCGAAGACAATCAGTCAGCAAATCTTTTAGAAACCTGAAACGTTTGGCAGACAAAAAGAGCTGCCAATAGAAGACTATGCAAACCTGTTCTGCCTCTCTCACTCAATGTGTAGAACTTGTTGGAATTTTGGACTCTCGTCTAACGCCATTACTGTTTTGCAAAGTGCCTGACATTAAGCCTTCAAAACAGACCATATAAGGCACGATCTGAAGAATTCTGAATATAAACGAATGTGAAAAATGCTTGGGTTTCTTAGTTATAATCTTTAGTTTTGAGACCAAATTTATCAGAAATTTGTTAAATCCAAGAATAAAGCAGAGTCAGTTATTCTTGTGGAATGGTCATGGTAAAAAAAAAAACAAAACATTATTGCAAAATGTAACAAAATGAAACTTTCTTTTTTCTTAATCAATTTTGGGAACACTGAAAATCTCCTGTTTATTCTAGAAAAGATATAAATTCTAGTTGTAATGATGTAACACACACAAAAAAACATTGATACATGTTTGTGCGCATATATATATATATATATATATATATATATATATATATATATAGTTACATTGTCTGAGGAACGGTCTCTATCAAATTCTTCTGTCAATTTTGGAACAAATTCGATTTGGACTTTAGCCGGTAAAAATAGCTGCTAAGGAGTCAAAATTCAAAACATTGAAACTTAGCTGACATAAGTTGACTTAAGGTGCTCTTGTATGCATGCACAAATATATTTTCATGCATTGGTTGGTTAAATTTTAACGTTTTCTTATCAATCTGAGGATATCTCAACCAGTTACGACTAAGGCTGGAGCACTAAATGTTTTAGTTTCGATTCTAGCTAATGATACCCAAATCACATTTTTTTTAAATTTTGAAATCACTAATATATATTGGGTACAATATAATTATCAAAAGAGAATTGAGTCTAAAATAAAAAATTCCAAAATCTGCATAAATAGTTCATCACTTTACAGTTGCTAAATTTTTGACCAACCAAAAATGTGAATTTAGGCAAACCCGTTCTTCAACAAATATCCTACCGGTAATCTCAGAACGGATATACCATATAATGGACAAAGCAGGGGAAAGTAGGCCAGTAGCCCTAGATATATCTCTGTCTTTTGACAGGGTACGTCATGATGGTCTTCTCAGGAAAATTACATCATACGGTATCACTGGGCGAATATTAAACATAATTAAATCCTTAAATAAGAGAAGAATCCAGGGTGTTCTCGATGGCCATACATCTAAACAATATGGTATAACTGTGGGTGTACCTCATGGGTCGATCCTCGGACCTTTATTATTCCGAATATTCATAAAGACCTCATTGATAAAATTGTCTCTGAGATGAGTATATTTGCTGATGAGACTATGCTCTATAACAGACGAGGAGAAAGCGAATGAACACCTATTACAGGCAATGGCGGAAACACTAGAGGAAGACCTCCAATCTGTAATGGAATGGAGAAAAAATGGATGGTCACATTCAATACTGCCAAAACTAAAAATTTGTTTGCTTTAATAATTAGCAGAAACCTTCTTAACCACCAACTGCTACGGCTAAAAATACGTTACCTGAAAATATTTCTTTCAAACTCCTTACTCAGCTTAACGCTCACAGGAAAAATAAGTTGGAGCAGATACATTGAGAGCATTGCCAAGGCTACTGCGAAGATGGGCTCTTTCTACCGTGCTAGAAACACACTTACGCATGAAATTATCCTGTACCTCTGCAAAGCCACCATTCACCCATGAATGGAGTATTATTGTCATATTTGAGTCTCTCACCATTAGACAGGGTTAAAGAGTCACCAACCTGATAGGTCCTGAACTATCTTCTAAACTTCAACCACTGTCCCATCGACGAAATGTTTCATCCCTCTGCCTGTTTTACAAGTATTTTCATGGTGGATGCTCCGACGAACTATTAGCCTTTGTACCCCCTCGACGGAATACCCTACACAATAGAGATCCCTAGATGTAAAAAAGCCTTCTACTCTGACAGTTTCTTCCTCAGAACTACTAGACTTTGGAATTCCCTTCGGTTTCTTGCTTCCCCAACTGTACTGACATGCAGAAGTTCAAGTGTAATGTGAACAGACATCTTGCTGTTGAACTCCCTACATAGTATCCCTGCAACTTATGTCCCCAATAGTAGCTCCTTACATCAAAGTGGCACTGTGGCTTGTTTAGGAGTGAAATGTAATAAAAATTAAATAAAATATCATATTTAAACATATTTTGCGACCACCGAGCGGTTTGCTAGTGTGTGTGTGTATATATATATATATATATATATAGAATGTTTCGTGTATTGATATTCATATTAAAAGCATTTTTTATTTATTTAAAAGAAAATACAACTTTGTTATATGGGATGTGGAATTGCATTCATCTGCAAAATATCTAGCTAATTTGCATATTCTTTTAAACATTCATTTGAATTAATTTCCTATTAGTTTTTTCGGTTTTCTTAAGGGATAGTCATCTTTAGTCAACTATTACGTGTAATTATATTCATCCTGATATTCTACATGATTTATACTTGTGTAAAATGGTTATTTATTTATGTATGCGTATATATATTTGTTTAAAAAAATTTGCCTACAAAACTCCTGTCAGTTTTTGGTCTACAGACATGAAATTAAATATATACGTTATTCAAACGAATGCAAAACTTTATATTTGGATTTTAACCGGGAAAAATCGGTGGAAAAGTGAAAATTAAAAAACAAAATGAAATTTGCCAGATAAAGGTCAAACGAAGGAATGTGGATATGTAGCATAATAGCTATTGGTACATGTATTAATTTTTAGCCTTGCAGCAAACATGTCTTCATAGCTCAGCCAAAGGAAAAAGTAAATCGTAAGCTAAACGTTTTAGTTTCGATCCTCGGTGGTGGCGGACAAATCATTTTTTTTTATAACTTTTTAAATCATTATATATATTCAGTCCAATATAATAATAGATATTATCTGCATCAATCAAAATATATTTAAGCGATCGTGTAATGCCAGCAGCCTGCGAGTGTATGTCTGTGTGTGTGTGTGTGTGTGTATGTATATATATATATATATACAGGGTGACCAAAAAAACAAAAGCTAAATGGAGGCCATCTAGAACATATGCTGTAGAAAGGGGGAAAAAAGGCCAAAGACCCTAGTGTTTTGATGTGATATTTTGAATATAATAAACTAGCTATGACCAAAGTTTCATCTCATTCAGACAAAACACTAAGAAACGGGGCCTAAGTAGAGCTGGGGCCCGGTTTTTTTGGGGGGGGGTCACCCTGTGTGTGTGTGTGTATATATATATATATATATATATATATATATTAATGTTGAGATTATTACTTGGAGTAGGGAATCGGAAAAATTAGAAATTATTAGGCATATAGGAATCCAATAAATTTTTTACTATCTTTCAATGTGCAACACGATTCTGTTAATTATCTTTCGTTTATTAGATTTTGTTTTCAACAAAATCGTCCACTACTGGGAGTAATGACAAAATTTATAGATCATCCACGCCAGCAATGTTTTTACATTTGAGAAAATATATGCTTATTGAACATGTTTTTATAGTCAGCAGAAAAAAATTAAGTAATTACAGTTAAATATTCAGAGATATATAAAGAATTGAAATCAGCAATTTAGTATGAAAATTGTATGAGATCGGTAATTGTATCATAATTGTGAAAAAATATTGGAATCGTTTGATCACTAATATACATACGCGCGTGCACACACACACACACATACATATATACTAGCAAAAGTACCCGTCGTTGACTGGGTTCAAAAACAGCTTACCGAAAATGGACTCTGATTTATGAAAGTATAATAGGTTATGAAAAGGAAGGGTTGTAAAGAGATAGCTTCGAATTTGGGGGTATCAAAACCAAAGCAAAATATGATGAAAGTTAAAATAAAATAGATAAACCCCATAATTTATTGTACCATACCTGTTCACACTGAAACACTTATCACAATATTCTGTGGATCTATATTAAAAAAAACCTTGTTAAACTTTGTGACATATTTCCATTCTATAGAGGTCAGGAACAAGCGAACACCCCATAATTTTATTATACCATATTTCTTCAAACTGAAACATAATTATCAAAGTATACTTACGCAGATAAATATGAAAAGTCTTTATTAAAGTTTGTGCCTATTTCCATTCTATGGAGGCCAGGCGCGAACGCAGACCTCACAATTTTATTATGCCATCCATATTTAAGTTAAAACATACTTATCAAAGTATTATTATGTGCATCTATATCAAAAACACTTGTAAACGTTTTATTTTTATTTTTATTGTAGAATAATCAAAAGAACTGTGTTAGTCAATAACACACAACAACAACAATAATAATTATAGCAGCAACACTTACCAAGGGTCCAGCTTATGCACAAGACAGACATCAGATTGAGCTGGACTGAGGGCTCGTATTTATGTACAAGCATATCCAATCAGGTGATTCAGCCAATCACAATCCAAGGAATAGACTGGCCCATGTGTGCACAATTGAATCTCCCATTGTGCCATAATTAGTTCTCCTCTTTCATGAGAAGTAACTTTAGTCTTTGTCAAGTTATCCACAACTTGAACGCTGACCGAAAGTCCACTACACAATCCAACATGGCGCTGCGAACAGGATTCGAGACAGAAGATTGGGAAGACTATTTCCTCAAAGCAGGCATTGCTGCCGATTCCGCCAAGAGCTACGCTGCAACTTTTGTGAAGGAAAAACTGAGGAAAGAAAACCTTCAAGTAATGGATCGAGCCATGCTAAGAGAATTGGGAATCACAACAATGGGAGAAGCTCTGTCTATCCTTCGACAAGCCAAGGAGCCCGCTACCCAGACCACCTATGCTAAGGCACCAGCTGCCAGGCCTCCCCAACTTCATCTCGAAATGACCCCTCAACAATTCAGAAAATTTCGGATTGACTGGGAAGGTATTTACCAGAATAACGGACATGCCAACTTCTCAGGCCAATACCCAGTTATACAGTTGCGCTGATGAATCCGTTCAAAACGCAATCATAAATACGTACCCTAAGTTCTTCACAAGCTGCTAGAGATGACAGAAGCATTGGTAACTCAAAAATCAAATCCCATGGTCCATCGGATGACATTTGCAGCTATATCACAGCATGAAGATGAACCCATCCAACAATACCTTGTTCGTCTTAGGTCCACGGCCATAGACTGTAATTTCTCATGCCCCAACTGCAATCACAACCTGTCCGATATTTACATCAAGGACCAATTTATCAAAGGGATATCGAATGATACGCTTCAGACCGATCTACTGGCAAAAGCCGGGTTGCTAAAAACTCTCAACCAAAATATTTGTCATGCTGAGGCATTTGAGTCTGCACTACAGGACCAAACCGCAATGACTGATACCTCAGACATAGCTACAGTCCGGATGTCAATGTATCGCAAAAAAAAACAAAAAAACACAGTGCTGTACAGACTAGCAGAGGCAATATTCGCACTAGCTCTACTGCTACTCACAACGATAGCATTGCTGATAAAGAACCCCGTCAAACCTGCATAGGTTGCGGTAGTCACCAACATGGTACTCCAAGGACAAGTGCCCGCCATTTAACATGGCCGGCATGGAATCAAATGTGCAACACTTGTGGGAAACTTAACCATTTCTCAGCAGTGTGCCGGACAAAGAAATATCGCCCGGCAGTGATAAAGAGTTTTGAAGACCAAGAAGCTTCCATGAATACACTCATGGCCCATATCACATTCGATCAAATGAGGGGCACCATTATGACTACAGAAGGTGATCTGTTAACTGAAATAAATGCATCAGTAATCCCATTCTCACCAAAACCAGATCCCAGACGAGCTGTCAATATCCCTAGGAGTTGTAGTACAACGCTAAAGGTTTTTCCCGACAGTGGTCCCGCCATTTGTCTTGGGGGACCAAAGCATTTAATCAAAATGGGCCTCACAGAGATTAGTCTTATCCAATCAAGAAAGATCATACGAACAGTTGGAGGTTTCACACTCATGTGTCAGGGTTGGCTACCAGTTGAGTTTGTGGTCAGAGGGAAAACAACTAAACAAGCCCTCTACATATGCAAGGGCATACAACGGCTTTATCTCAGCAGAGCAGCCTGCATCGATGTGGGAATATTGCACAAACATTTTCCAAACCCTTTAGCAGACGTACATGAAGAGGTAGACACCGAGTCTAAAAAGTGTGTAGATCAATTGCCAAATCGCCCCAAAAACCTCCCTTTTCCCGCAACAGAGGATAACTTAGGCAAACTTAAGAGCTGGCTCCTAGAAAAGTTTGCCAAAACGACATTCAACGAAGATGGGATATTTCCAGCATTGTCCGGCCCAGCTGCCCACATTCACCTCAAAGAGGAAGCAATCCCTAAAGCCAGGCATAACCCAATTCCTGTACCCTTCCACTTCAAGGAACCAGTAAGACAAGCCCTTTGGAAGGATGTAGAAAAAGGTATCATAGCTCCAGTACCCGTGGGTATGCCTACTGATTGGTGCAGTACTATGGTAATAACTGCCAAAAAGAATGGTAATCCAAGAAGAACAATAGATTACCAACACCTTAATTCTCAATGCAAGCGAGAAACCCACCATATTGGGTCGCCATTCCAGTTGGCACTGCAAGTGCCACCTAGAACAAAGAAAACAGTCCTAGATGCTGTTGATGGATACCACTCGATTCTCTTAGACAAAGAATCTCAACCATTAACCACCTTCATAACTGAGTGGGGAAGATACATGTATCTTAGGATGCCTCAAGGATATGTCGCATCTGGGGATGCTTACACTTGCAGATACGATGAGATAATAAGATATCCCACGCAAGGTGAAGATAGTAGACGATACCCTGCTATATGACTAGCATTGAGGGAGCCTTTTATCATACCTTCGATTTTCTGCTCCAATGTGCTAAGAATGGAATTGTGCTCAACACCGACAAATTCCAATTCTGTCAGGATGTCGTACAATTTGGAGGCCTCCAGATAACTTCTTCAGGAGTGACCCCTTCTGAGTCCATGATACAAGCGATACAGGATTTTCCAGTCCCAAGGACAATTACTGATGCCAGATCATGGTTTGGGCTTGTCAACCAAGTAGCCTGGGCATATTCACTGGGTCCAGTTATGGTGCCTTTTTGGGACCTCGTCAAACAAAACTCCAAATTTGCTTGGAATCAAAACCTTGAAGACGCATTCAAAGATTCCAAGCGAGTTATAATTCACCTAGTCCAGAAGGGGGTGGCAGCATTTGACAAAGACAGAGCAACTTGCCTTGCTCCAGATTGGAGCAAAGAAGGAATGGGCTTCCTACTCCTACAAAAACATTGCCAATGTACCATGGAAAAAGCCCCAATCTGCTGTTCCGAAGGTTGGCATCTGATATATGCCGGCAGCAGATTTTGCACGGATGCTGAGCGCAGATATGCACCAATAGAGGGTGCGGCAGCAGCAATAGCATGGCCATTGGAGAAATGCCGTATATTCGTCATGGGTTCTCCAAACATTATAGTGGTCACAGACCATGAACCTCTGAAGGGGATATTTGGCGATCGTGATCTGAGCAAGATCCAAAAGCCCCGGCTCTTTAGACTAAAGGAAAAGACCCTGAGATACAGATTTACCATACAGCATTGCCCCGGGAAGTGGCACAGAGGCCCTGATGCAGTTTCCCGCCACCCAGTGGCGATGGTGCAAGCCCTCCTCGATGTATTTCCAACAAAACCCTCTCAAATGGATATACTTGAGTCGAACAACATAAGCAACATAACAGAGTCAACAGCCTTAATAGCAACATTTGCAGACAGCAGTAATATAGCCATGCTATCACCAGACCTAATTCGTTCAGCAGGTCGTGGCGATCAACAATATAACAAATTAATAGACACAATACAGCAAGGCTTCCCAAAAACACGTAATCTCACTGCGCCCGAAATCCGTGAGTATTGGGAGGTGAGGCACCGCCTTAGCACTGACAATGGTCTAGTATTGTTGGATCGAAGGATCGTCATCCCCAAAACACAACGAAAAAAGGTCCTACACTGCCTGCATTCTGCACACCAAGGAGTAGTCGGCATGAAAGCACGTGCCAACGAATCGGTATACTGGCCAGGGATGGATGCATCAATCCGTAGTATTAGGGCGAATTGCATGGTATGCTCAACCATCGCACCTAGTCAACCAAGGGAGCCTATCATTCTAACACGATCCCCAGAGTGGCCATTCCAACAAATCGTCATGGATATTTTTTATATTGGAGATCACACATACCTTGCCTGCGCAGATAGGCTAACTGGTTGGCTAATTTTATACCGCCTAGAATCAGGTCACACTACTACAACCAAATTGATGTCCATATACCGACATCTGTTCCAAACATATGGTGCCCCAGAAGAACTCGGCACTGATGGCGGCCCACCTTTCACTTCCAGCACGTTCCAAGAATTTCTGAAAACATGGTGTGTTAGGCACAGATTATCTTCTGTTGCGTATCCCCAATCCAATGGCAGGGCAGAGCTCGCAGTAAAAACTGCAAAGAGGATTGTGAAAGGAAACACAGGCCCCCACGGTTCCTTGGACAATGACAGTGTTGCCTGGGCCATCTTGCAGTATCGGAATACCCCAATCCAAAGCATTGGCCTATCACCGGCCCAATTATTACTTCACCGTCGACTACGTGACTCCATCCCATCACAGCCAATCCTCTACAAGCCTCATCCTGAATGGGTGTCAGCGGCACAACATCGCGAGGAAATGCTCCACCACCGCAATGCAAAAATAGTAGAAAGACACAATAAATATACCCACAACCTTCCACCATTACAAGCTGGTGACACTGTAGCCATCCAAAATCCAGTCAATCGCAGATGGAACACAACGGGCAAAATCATCAGTTCCCTACCAGATCGACAATACCGAATCAGGGTTAACGGATCCGGAAGGATCACACTTAGGAACTGCCGTTTCCTCAGAAAATGCGAACTTACGCCTGCACCAACCCCAATACCAAGTGCAGCACTAGGACCAACAATTCCCTCAAGCGATACTACATTCTTGCATCTCCCACTATCTCCCTGTAATAGCACATACACAGCAACCAAACCCCAACAACAAACCACACATATATCCCCACGCTTTCGATCAAGGATTCCCCGAGCTCTTTCTAGGTTACTACCACACAACAAACTAGGCCTAAAAGAGAGATACACTTCTCACACAACCCAGCCTACTCGTGGGGGGGGGGAAGAGGGGAGATGTAGAATAATCAAAAGAACTGTGTTAGTCAATAACATACAACAACAACAACAATAATAATAATAGCAGCAACACTTACCAAGGATCCAGCTTATGCACAAGACAGACATCAGATTGAGCTGGACTGAGGGCTTGTATTTATGTACAAGCATATCCAATCAGGTGATTCAGCCAATCACAATCCAAGGAATAGACTGGCCCATGTGTGCACAATGGAATCTCCCATTGTGCCATAAATAGTTCTCCTCTTTCATGAGAAGTAACTTTAGTCTTTATCAAGTTATCCACAACTTGAACGCTGACCGAAAGTCCACTACACAATACATTTATTTCCATACTTTGTGGACCAGGCACGTACGCAGACCCCACAATTTTAATGAATCATCATTATGCCAGATCAAACATACCCATTGCTGTGTCTCGATACATCTTCTGTCATTATATGTGATCAGTTTTGTATAATAGTCAACCATATAGGAGCTTATTCGTGACCAGACACACACACATACGTTCAGCTTTATATCATATATATATATATATATATATATATATATATATATATATATATATATAAGAAAATGAGCACTCTCAAATAGTCGAGTTAACTATAACGACGAATGTAAATTTAGACAACCCACAGAGATTGAGAAATTTGACAAAGGACTTCCAAAACTTATTAAACTGTAAAAGTGAAAGAGTGAACAATTTTATACACTGAATAAACATTACTTTAGTATACTAATACACGAGAAAAAAATTATTAATGAAAAAAAAAGCACTTTAAGTACACGTGTTAAGATAAGCTCAACTACTAATTCAACGCATTACATTAACAAAAGAAAACTATGGCACCCTATAGAAAATAGAACAATTAAATAGGAAGTAGATGTCACCAAAACTTTTTTCTGAGGGAAGCCCGGCCATTGACTAATGAAAACTTCAACATGCACGAGAAAAAAGAATTATTATGATTGGAAAACTAGTTAAACTAAACACCACGTGGATATATAAAAATATCAGGTAACAAGAAGTATATGTATTACAGAGATTAACTGTAGAAGATTCCGTGCAGTTAATTGCCATATATTCTTATAGCTTACATATACACATGGGTGTGTATTGTATTATAGAAGGCCAAGTCAGAAATTCTTTCTTGATGCCATCTGTAATATAAATAATTATTTTAAATTTCAATTGTTAGAAAACTTTTCTTTTGTAATAATCGATCTGGACTGGATTTCTTTTCATTTTATTAAGGCATGTATTTTTCAGACTTATGTACGATATTTCAGTGTTCAGTTAATGCTGATTTGGCGAGGGGTTACTGTAGTATCTGTTTTGAACATTGTAAAAACAAATTGCGTATGTTTATTCATAAATATATGGCCTAAAGAACCTTTTAGTAGTTGAAAAAGAACGTGGAAGTCTGTGTAGCCTAATCGCCATATTGCTAGAGGTCCAATTTTCACAACTCTATACATTAAATTAGGTTGCATTTCGGAAATATCATGTCGAACGTTGTTGGTTAAGTGGTCTATTGTGTCTGGCTTATCAGTGTGGACATAGGACTTTACATATCGCAAAGAAAAATAATGTACAAATGTTGCTCTCAGTAATTGATCATATTGTGCATTGGGTAACACTTGGCCCTGTCCTGATGAATTGGCAAACCAAGCTAAACTCAAAATAACCGGTAGTGCCAAATCTACAATTAAAGAAAATAGTTGTCGATTTAAAGTTTGCCACCTCTAAAAAAAACTATATATATATACATATATATATATATATGGTTTCATTAAATTATGATTATTAGCGATTCTCAATTTATGAAGTTTGTAATAGTATGTTTTCTTTACAGACTGTCTCAAGTTCTTCTTTACACACTATAGCTATCGATCTCCATTAAGTTTTGAATCTGGAAGGTAGATAGCAGAAGAAAAAAATTACATTTTATTGTTTAATGTCACGTCAAGATTTCAAATCTTGAAGAACTTCATTCGTACTGGTTTTGTTTGTTTGAATAAATTGCTGGAGGAAACAGTTGCAGACTGCAATTAGTGATGAAAATCTTTGTTTCCTGATAGTAGATATTCACTTCCTTCAAGAAGTTATACAAGGCTGAAAATGGGGGAAGGGGAGTCAAGCCAGCACCCATAAAGGAGAAGAACCCTAGCTTTTTAAAAATGGCTTGGGTATTACCGTCGACATTCTCTGGTAGAGGTGCATCAAGTAGTAAGCAATAAACTTACTCCATTCAAAAGGCGAGAGGCAACGACCTGGGTGAGTGACCCTCCTAGGAATACCCAGAACCATTCCTTAGGCCGATAGATGCAAGATCATACTCTACTCACATTGGCCAAGACTGTCAGACTGTGCCGAGGACGTATCCTGAACTCGTATGAATATAACCTTCTCCAGATGTGGCAGGTGTTCAGAATTTTTTTTTTCTGAAGCAGAGGTGTCGAGTGAGTCTGAGAGATAAGTTATTGTCTTGTCTATAAAACGATTATTTGGGGATGCATATTCTCAAACATGAAATTACAAAAGACGTTTCAAAAATCATGCCTTCTATTTTTATTCCGTCTGAATAAATCAGAGGGGTTTGAAAACTGCATTATTATGATGACTGTAAGTATGTAATCATGACCTGAATTTCATCTCTTTGTAGCATATATTGACTGTATATGACTCAACAAAAAAGAAATCAACCTGTGATTGACGTGCGTCAGAAGTAGAGACGTATCATTGAATTCCTTCATGCAGAAAATAATTGAACAGATCAACATTCAATGGCCCCTGTTGAACGTTTACAAAGTCGATGCAAAATTGATGTCAGCTCAGTTAAAATATGGGTCCGTCGATTTCAGTGTGGTAACAGACATATTAGTGGCAAAGCAAGTTCCAGACACTCATACAGATCCACCAACCAATAACTGGCAAAAGTACATTAAGAATTGTGGTGACTATGTAGAAAAATAAACTCTGGAGCACAAAATGTCGCTCGTTTTAATGACACTTCTCCTGTTTTCATAGCTCTTCAATTATATATATTTTAAGTTAAAAAATAAGATGTATTACTTTTGGAATGACTTTCATCCTAGTTTTATGCAAGGTCGAGTTTAAAGAAAGTTTTTTTTTAATGATCAAGTCTTCGAATTTTTTTTAAAGAATAATCCTCTGTTATGAAAGAATAAAGTAGACTAGACTCTTAAGCCATGGCAGTGTAGAAAACCACACACCAAATACTTTAATTATTTTTTTTTTATATTCTTGCAAAAGTTGTCATAAAAATCCAATTTTAGAAATTCACCGATAAGGAAATGAGAATTTGATATTTTTAACATAAAAAAATTCTCTAGATAATTTAAAAAAAAAATCAAAATAAAACAACTTCCTTTCCATTTCAAGAAATAAAAATAAATTATTACGTATGCACGCACATTTCTTAAAAGGGAAATTTTAGAGTCAGAATCCATTCTTTGAATGTGATTTTACCTGTTCAAGGTTTAGACATTTTCTGGTATTACATAAGCTCACTCTCTAGTTCATACAGTTCTGTGGAAGTTTCATGGGAATATCAAATAACAAGCAGCCCCAAGTCGCTTGTATATTCCATCAGGGGAGACTATAGCATTAGGTTTTTGCAATTCTTTAAAGGAAGTGTCAACGTCCTTCTACACAGAGCACCTGATATTCCTAAATGGTCAACCATCTGGTACTGGCCAGGCTCAATGTTGCTTAACTTCCATGATTTAACAAGAACTGGTGCGCCAACCTGATTATGGTGTATATCGGTCTTGCCTAATCACTTGCTTCCAAGTTTTCTTTGGCGGGCCAATCTTCCTGCAAGTTAAGACATCTATGCTTCTGCAATGATTTCTTTAGGAGGATGAACGCTCCACGTTACCACACCAACATCCATAAGATAACCTAAATTATCATCCGAATATCTTAAGATCGATTTTCTGAAATTAACCTTGGAATTTTCAGTTCTCGTTTTAATATCATAATTAAAGATTCAATTTATCAAAATAATAGTCTTTGCAGTCATTGGGAATTCAGTGGTTAAAATAGAGATTTTTAATAACTTGTGTGATACTGCAGTTTCGAGCCTTACTTTTTTCCAGGGTTCGATGATTAACTATAAGTCGAATTTGGAGTAAGTTATTTTTGTTTGAAAGTTTGTTTCAGTAAAGTTGTGATCTTTTCCGCCAAAGGTTTTTCTAATTCACTTAAAGTCTGTTGCACGTGTCCGTCTCTGTAACACACCTTCTTCCAACTTAATCTTCTGCTCTCTCCACGGTTTATTTTATGCATTTGGTATAGTCTCATTTGCATAGAAACGGCGAGGGTCTGTATTACTGACGCATGATCGTCAAGTACAAAAGCAACTGCGAGTCGCCTTTCTTTTTTTTCTTGCCAAGCGACCTAACCCTACAAAACACACACACACACACACATACGTGCTATTCAGATAAGTTACGATTCTCCCTACAATTATTATACATAATTACGTTGAATTAACCACACCAGACCCTGGGAATTGTGAGAACACAAAAATTCAGTGAAGCCCCATTAAAGTAAGAAATTTTCTACATCCTTTCTTGAGTCATCCCTGAAACTTAAAGTGTCACTTAAACTTTCTATTCAAACATCGTCCCTTGTTATGTAACATTCAGGCCCAAATTTCAAATAAAAAAAAAATGGTTTCTATGAAAGCATAACTAAAAATTCTAGTAGAGCCAACTGAAATCCTTTTGTTAAATGCAGGGATTTACTTTATACGTGTGGGACCTGTGGAAATTCCACAGCGGCAGTAGAAATAATTGTCGATTTTGTTTCAATAATAATTATTTCTAATTAAAGATATTTTAATAGAATTAAAAAACAGTAAACATACTCTGGGTCTATTATTAAAAAAAAAACCATGACACACGTACATATGGTAAAGGTACTAATAAATTTAATATTTTTATATTAAAATTTTAAGAACGACTTATCTATGAGAAATCGAGCCAAGGATAGTTTTACTGATAAAATAAAGATAAATACAGAAAAACACGTTTTCTGCAAAACATACAGCCCAAAAGCAACATCATTTTTTTTAACATTGCATCTTCGGTGATCAGGAGATCCTATTTATTAAAAAGGAGAACAGGTGATATATTCTACGAACATTAAATTATTATATAAATTTGCTAATTTAATGTACGTAGTATGTTATCACCTATCCTCCTGTTTAATTAATAGGATTTCCCGATCGAATCATAATCTGGAAACCGTAGAATTTGTACGTACGTTGAAGCGTTTAGATAATTTAACAATTCTTAAAACCATAACTTCAGACTGGTACTTTCTATTTTTTTCATGCAGCATTTTTTTTTTCATTTTATCGAAATATTTTGTCTAAGTCTAAAAGATAGATAATACCTGTTTCTAAATCATATTTAATTTCTGAATTCTTGTGCGACTAAAATATTAGAAATAAACAATTTTGAAAAAATACTTTTAATTACTCCTAGATTTACTTCAGGACGAGTCAATTCAACAATTTTGAGTTGCAAATTAATGAATTTGTTTTCCTTTCATAAAATGAATTACTATACGGCTTAGATCTGATTATCTCAGAAATATCGAATCTAAATAATATAGGGAGATGTTTGCAGGGGCGTGGATGGTATGGCTAAGTTGGAAGGATGTCCGAGAGTTCTTGCGTTAGTAGACGTAGAACAGTTGAGGTTGCAGTGTCAGTTGGCAGGGGAAAGCTGTGAGGTAGTGATACGGATGGATTTAAGGAACAAATAAAGACCTATGCAGAGATAGGTTAATTTGGAAGTTAATTTCTAAAAAGCTGTCCAACACATGTCAGCACGTAAATTAGTGCTAAACCGAATATGATGGCTACATTTGTTTCTAAACACGGTTCAGAATTGGTCAGTTTAAACTGATGTCTATCTCTTCCCCACGGCGGGAAGATATTACACAAGGTCAGGATAAGTAGAAATTAAAAGCCAGGAACTTAGAAGAAAATCGCTTACTAAAGCCTGCAAAAAATGCAAGTGCAGGCTTGTCGGCATTCTCTGGTAAGGGTCCACATTCTCAAAGGGTAAGAAGAAGGCAGAACTTGTAAGAGTTGTTCTCATAGAACTGCACAGAACGCAAAACAATACACTTTAGCCAACACCTCAACAATGACCGCAACTTACGAACCCCTACCCCGGCTGGAGTCGTCCGCAAGAACTCGTGGGCCAGTACTCGGAAAAATTCAATTGTAAAGTGATATTCTCTTGAAGGTTCAATCCTCAGTGTGGGCGACCGAAATATACAATTGCGAATTACTTAGGATCTCTATCCAGTCATGGCTGACGGAACAAGAGCATGCTACTCCCCCGAGTGAAATCAAGAGATCCGTTCGAAATTCTGTGCGGATTCCCGATTTTGACAAAGATTTAGGGTTCAACAAAAGGCATCTGGCGAAGGTCGGAGGTTACATCGACCGAAACGTGAAAATGACACTCCAGATGAGAACAGTAGTACGAAGCATTCAAATAATACGAGAAACCCCATTTTATTCTACATATTTTCCCGCTTCTCAACTATGCGCGCAAAAATAAGTGAATGTTGTCAGCTGTAAACGCTCACCGCAATCAACCAGCTTAATCGTGACGCTCACTTTTCTCGGCTTTTGATGTTTGCGTTTGTCAGCGAACTGTCAGTAAATCTATTAGCCTCAAAAGACACGCTTGAATGGAATGATTTCACCTCTCTTCACAATTGGTTCAGATTTTTATTCTTTGATCTACGCGAACGGAAAGTGGCTCGTTTCCTGATTATGCAATCGTGTTCCAATCTGTATTTATTGCATTTTTACCAATACAGATCAATTCAGATGCACTTCCGCAATTGACTTTTCACATTTGTCAGCAGCATTATCAGCAGCATAATCGATATGAGTTTCTTAGTCTTCTCTCTAATATAAAACGTAGGTTTTTAGCATCTCAAAGAGGCTTCGTCCATCGATCAGGCAAGCGTCAGTTTGAAATGACATTTTCTCTGTTAAATGCGTACATTGAATAAATGTACTTCGGCAATGCACTTTTTCATTTGTCATCAGCATTATTAATACGATTTCCTTCTTTTTTATTTTGAAGCTGTGGGTTTTTAGATGTGCCGTTATTCGAGAGATTTTTTCGGCCAGACTTTAGATGAAAAAAAAATGCAAATTGCATAAAACGCGGATATTGAATAATACACATATTGAATAAAAGGAATCATATTTTAGATACGACCAAGCGCATCTAACTTTGAAATAGTCTTCTTGGCGATTAGTCCCATGAAATTTGAAATAGTGCTTTCCTTGCTAAATGCACAGATCAAAAGGACACATTTTAAGAATTAGTTCAAATCGAATCCAGGTCGATCAAATTTCTTTCGAATAGTAATAACACAACTATTCTGTTTTATAAAATATCGATTAGTTCGAAATCAAACAAACACGTGATTTACACATTTTTCAAATGAAATAAAGTTTTTAAGCATCCAATTGAGACAAAATATTTTCATTACAAAAAAACAAAACAAAAAAATAATCAGATTAAATACTAACATGCATTCAATGTTTGGGGATTGTAAGTATTATTTTTCCTTTAAACATTTATTAAAATAAAATGAAGATAAATACGAAAGTGGATATTGATATTAACCAGATCGAATAACTTAAATTCAATGTTATATTCGTTGACAGCTACGATGTCTTCAATAAATTAGGGTGAAATAGATGTGATAGCCCAATAGTCCTACACAACAAGTTTTGAAGAATATTTGGAGCCAACCAAAAGACTCCCGGGCAACGCCAAATAAGGACAGTTACTTAATATCATTTTCTTATTCTGGTCTTTATTATAAGCATACAGATTTTAGATGTGTCCTCGCATCTTGGAAAGGTTTTATCAATCGGTCGGTCGGATCAAGCCTCAGTTTGAAATGTCATTTTGGGGTTTTCGCTTGCCACCAAAGCCATGAGTCTAGGTTATTATCGAAATATTTTCCCTGCTGATTGCGGTATGCTGTTGGTCATGTGCATGTCTATGAAGTCTATCATCCCAAGCTTTGCCTTCTTCCTTTGAGAATGTGTAGCAGAATTAGCAATAACCGAAATGAGGGGAAATAGATACGTCTGTTGTGTTTCAGGCTGAGCGGAAGAGAGAGTTCCAACATGGCGTCCATGGGTATTTTTATTAGCATTGACCTCATGCAATTCTCGTAGAATCGGGTCTACTCTCACGCGTTTATGCAAATGGACAATTCCCGGCCGCTATAAAGGCAGGACGCTGGAAAGCAATGAGGTGTGTCCGGCAGATTGTGTGTAGGAGTTCTGGCGATTAGATTGTTGCTTGTGACGAACCACGTGTCTGCGAGAAGCGAGTTTTTTTCTGCTCCTTTTTTCTCTACGGATATTACAGCCAAGAAATTCTCTCTCTTCTAGAGGTGGGCGATACTGACTATTTCCTATCTGTGTTCCTAATTATTTTTTGTTTTTTTGCCTACTACATTTTCCTTCAGAATCAGTAAGTTTATTGCTAAGAACCAGAGACATCGCTATCAAATTGTGTACGCACAAGATAACATGTTTTTTTACATTTCTAAATAAATAAAACAGTAGATGTATGTGCGTGTAAATATTTAAGAAACTCTTAAACTACTAGTCACATAACACTGAAATTGACAGGAAATAGTAGTTATACACCAAAAAGGATGTTTATAACGAGTACAACCTTTGTTTGGGTTTATGAATAACGCGTACAGACAAGTTGAAATGCGAAATATTCATTTCAACTGGCAGACATGTTTTTACTTAATTCTGCGCATGCTCACATAAATTCATTTCTTCCAGTGCTTTAATATTTAGAATTTATTATGTTTCTCTCAATGAAAACAGCGGTAGAGAACGCGGATCGAACGTCAAATGTTTTGGTTTCGATTCTAGCTGATGGCATTAAGTCACTTTTTAAACTTTAGCCACCATGTCTTTTCTCCATGTATTATATTTTTATTGCAGAAATTCCCCTCTGGACCAAAATACAGTAGGTTTGCAGCAAAATATGTTAAAGTTTTTTATGTCCAGAATATTAGCCACTATCCTAGGTACATTTATAACGACATTTTAGATACATTTCGTCTTTATAATAAATTCCTACATTTCATCCTAGGAGCGACAGCATCACAATCACACCCTCTTTTGAGGAAGTAATTCCTATTTTCCTCCCTAAACATCAAGTCCTCCTACCGACCCCAGTCGACACTGAAGGAAAATATACACGTTCTATAGATATTACATTTACGTCACCATTAACTGCGTCATACAAACACATACTTATCATAACCTTTTCCATAGTAGAATCACTAAATAATAACGTCTCCCTTTTGAAAGTCCGCTGCCTCTGATTGGTTGTTTAATATTTCATTATTCCGGAATTAGAATGTCCAAAATGAACACTTCAGAACATAAAAATATGACGTCGCTATAAAAGATGTTTATTCGCAGGCACCATTTACTATACATTTAATTCCCCGTATGACTATTTTCCTTTATTTCTTTTACTTGGCAACTGTTATTTTCTGTTTTTTATATAAAAGTTCCCTTTTTTTGATTTACTGTACAAATATCGTTTCAATCAACACAAACAGCCTACCGTATGACTATCTTTAGTTCTTTTCGTTGCTAACTGGAACTTTCTGTTTTTTGTTATAAAGCTTCCCTTTTTTAATTTTACTGTACACATATTGTTTCTGTCAACAGAAGTAGCTTACCGTATGACTGGTTTTTATTTATTTCCTTCATTGCCAACTGTTACCTTTTTTTTATATAAACGTTCCTTTTCTTGGATTTACTGTACAAATATCGTTTCTTTTCATTGCCAACTGAAAAAAATCATATGATTATTTAGAAACTCATTACAATCGGGAGGGGAGGACACTGTTCGGCTATTATTGCATACTTTCACCTAGCAAATTAAGAACAGATGCAGTAAGGAAAAAATCGCTATAGGACGCAATAGTGATGAAAAACAAATACCATCATAATAATCGCTCAGAAAAAGATTCTTAAATACTGGTAAATTTAACATTATCATATTGTTGCTATTTACTTTCTACCTATCCGGGGCAGAGTTACACACAAGGTCGGTTTTTAATGTGGGGAAAATCCACCTCCCCCAAAAAAGGCACTCTGGATAGGAACAAAAATAAAGTGTTTAAGTCATATAGCATTTCTCTTCCACTGACCTAGTACAGAAAAGGTGAAGTGTATAAGTATAAAAACATATGCATAACCTCTTCTAACATTCGATAATCGCACACTCATATAAATATCAATCAACTTCTACACATGGTGCAATTCTGCTAGAAAAAAAAACATATACAGCCTTTTGGAAGTATTGATGATCTCTCACCATCATTAAAATTAGACTGAAACCCTTACAATCTTGCTACGGTGAGCTCTAACAAAAGCTTTCAGGATTACACAGCATTGGTTGGTCAATGTGCGCTGGCTGTCCAACCGACAAAGGATGTTTCTTCCGAAAGCTGTTCTTTACATGGGGAAGTTAAAGGTGTTTATTTCGAAAGATATTTTCTTATTTTCAACCTACTTATGTTACGAAGAGCTTTCGGATTAAACACCCTTTGCAGGTTGCACATTCATCCATTGGTTTCATAGAAGTTCAAAAAAACAATAATAGTATGCAGGTAGATATATTGACCATTGAAACACTTACTTGTTATATATTTGTTTTCTTACCATTTTAATTTCTGTGGAATATTTTATTATTTAGAAGATGTGTTACAGCTAATTTTAGAAAATAATGCTTGCAGTATAGAGAGAAGAAAAATACTGGGCTACTTGAAATATACTGTCTCCAATAGAAGGCAGATATCTATCTCTGTTTTCGCTTAATCTAAAGAGTTAATAAATGCTGCTATATAATCACCCAGTACCTGCAGATTATCGCCTCAAACTAACACTAATCGCCAGTAAACAACAGTGCTGACAATCACAGACGGTAGTTTTCACTAGCTGTTACTGGAAACCAATGCCCGACAGTGGATACCAGATTAGTTCATTTAAGCCACGACCGCCAGTACGGATTCTGTTCCAGATCTGTCCTGCTTCCATTGGGCAATGCCGGGTAACGGGTCCTGCTAGTTATTAATAAAATATCTGCATGATTATAAATATATTTAAACGTATTTTACGGCAAGCGGAATCAATCTATATTTTAGACTGGGAAAATAATGATATTCTTTTTAATTTTTTTTACATATTTTTTACTGTCTTTTAAGACAATAAATATTTTTTGACAATTATGTTTTTGCTGGAAATCCATCACGAACGAAGACAAAATTAAATGAAAATAATTAATTTTTTTCTTAAGGACATCTTCCACGACAGTGGACAAATTCTAAGTACAGTTTTGATAGAAAAGTTTACTTTGGCTAATGTCAGGTTCCTGCGTTTTTTTCTTTTGTTTTTCAAGTAATATGTAAATATTGTTCGAAATTCTGAAATTGGAAATGTTTATAGCCTAACTTTAATTGTGTAATTTTTTTAAAAAATATTACTCCTGTTTCTTTTAGATATTTTTTTTTCTAAATATTTTTGCTTTACTTTAATTAACTTCTCTTTTTCTATAAATTTCTCCTATTTTCTTAAAGATATAAAGCTAAGAATCCTTATATGTCTTTTCTTTTTTATTCATTCATCGATTAGATAAATAAATATTAATTCCAAACCAGAATTCTAAAGTTTTCGAATGCGTGTGCTTTGTTTTAGAATGTTTTCCCTACACATTTGCTGAATTCAAATATTTTACGAAAATTATGACAACATAAAATAGGAGTTTATTTTAATACAAAATAGAAATTTAAATCTGTAAATAGAAAAGCGAAAATGTATGTATGTATGTATGTATGTATGTATGTATGTATGTATGTATGTATGTATGTACGCTTTTCCTCGATGTCCACAAAAGGCTTCTTTCAGAGAAGCGCTCGCTCGCTTCGCAACTTCTTAAAACTTTTTATATCATCTATAAATTGTAATATCTCACAGTTAACCACGGATCTCGCCTGTCTATTTAATTTTATTGACTTTCAAACGTTAATTATTCCACATTTCCCGCATCGGCACGCGTTACATTCGGTTTTCGGTATAAACAAAAAGCGAAACTCGACTCTAATCACAGGCCCAGAGCCAGTGGTCTCTAGAGAGCTAAGTAACGTTTGGTCAATGTCGACTTCGTCATATCAGACGGTAGCTTTCATTTCGAGACGAGGGGGCGGGTTTTTAAAAACAAACAAACCTATTTATTGACCTCATTAAAAACTGTCCCGCACAAAATGCTAACTGCTGAACCGCTATCGCCGTCACGTCAATCAAAAACGCGAACCTGTTGGTTTTTTTTTTCACACTTTACTATTTTCCAGCTGCGCGTCGTCAAGGACCTGTTTTTTTTGTTTTTTTTTCACATTTCGGGGGTTTTTCACACACACCTACAAACACCCGGGAAACGCCGGGTACCCCTCGCTAGTAACTAATAAAATATAAACAATCATTAAATTTTGAGAAAACAAATATTCATTTTAATTACATTTTTTAAACTGACTAAAATACACATTTTCGGTATCGTTTTACATAAACTACAGCTCATCGTTTACATTCGAAATGTCATTTAAAGGTTTTCGGGTATGCTGACACGGAACATTAAATTTGGGGCTAATAAGTAGTTTTCCAGGTATGAAAACATTTGTTATTCAACATAAAAGCTAATGGCAACCATTTTTTTCACAACCGAAAAATGTGTAATAACATTCTTAACATGGAGAGTAGCAGCTGGAAGTAAAGTGTGGATATGTATAATATAAATATTAGCTGTCTGTGTGCGTTTGTATGTCCGCTAAAACTTTTGTCATCTGCATCAAAGCGGTATGAAAACATTTGTTATTCAACATAAAAGCTAATGTAATCTCTGGCAACCATTTTTTTCACAATCGAAAAATTTGTAATAACATTCTTAACATCAAGAGGAGCAGCTGGAAGTAAAGTGTGGATATTTATAATATAAATGTTAGCTGAATTTGCGTGTTTGTATGTCCGCTAAAAATTTTGTCATCTGCATCAAAGCGGCATAAACGATCTCCCGGACACAATATCGAAAAATTTAAAATAATCGTCACTGAATTCATGTAGACATGTCGTTTCATTGGAAAGGGGGGGGGGTGTCAGGTACGACACTTTGTTAATCGCGTATCCGCGAACGGTCGAGTCATTGTTTCATTCTAAAAATCTACATTTGCCACATGATAACATCTGTGTCATCGTGGGCCGATGGATCACATGTTCGCTTGTGAGCTTAAGGTTTGAAAATTCGTGTCCAACACGCGGCATTTGTTTTTTTTTTCTCTCCTATCTTTATAAAAATTCTCAACTTTCTTACGCGCGTCCAAAATACGCGTTTTTTTTAATAACACGATAAGATGGCACCCTACTCCCGTTTTTTTATTTCGCTGTATTTTACGACCGAGAACGCTGCCCCCCACCGCTATTAAATAAATGGATAGACACATATCTCTCTCTCTCTCTCTCTCTCTCTCTCTCTCTCTCTCATATATATATATATATATATATATATATATATATATAATGAAAGTATAAATTCATGCGTAAACTTTAAGTATTTACTTCAACAGTGCTCAATACGTATGTAGAGCTAGATAGTAAGTTATAAAATATATATGGCAATTAAGCTACACGGAATATTCCGCGTTTCATCCACGCTGGGATTCATCGGGCTGCATCGAAAAATTCAATGACGCATATCTGCTTCTGACTCATGTCTAAGTGTAGCTTTCTTAGTCTCATACCGTCAATATCTGCAACAGAGAGATGAAACTTTCAGGCCACGAATTCAGTCATCATAACAATGATCGATTTGGGCAAAAGACAAAAAATAGGAACATCCCTCGTATGTTAATCGTTTTTCTTATCACCTTGAATATTCATATACAGATAATAACAAGAAAAAATCCGTTTGAGTAACAGGTGCGTGAAATGTAGTAATAGACCTCTGTGAACCTTAGGTAATTTCACCTTTGGATGAGCGATAGCTATGAAGAATAGATTGTCGCCAATATAGCACGTCCCACCTCTCCACGCTGCTGATGACTCTAAAAAAATAAATAAATAAAGCAAGTCTGGCACTAATCTCATCACAAAAGTTGGTAGAATGCAGTTGTAAAAATCAATCTACCATAGGGGCTCGATTCCAAATTTTTCCTACAGGTTTACTCCTGAAACATTTCTCATGGGTGGGTATTCCACAAAACAGGGGGTTATCTTCCTCTAGATGGGCTGACAAGCTTCACCCACCCGAAATATGTGCTTGTAATATATTGCATAAATTCACTGATAAAACTGAACAGTTCGAGAGCAGAATACGATAAACGCCATTTTCAAAATTACGCAGCTGTCACTACAAAAAGTGTCATATTTCAACTTTCAGGCGCGTCCTGAAATTATTTTTTTACAGAGTATATAAATATAATTTTTGTATGCTTTTTAATAAAGCTATGTGTCGAAGTTTAGATAAATATACTCGTTTTTTTTTGTTTTGTCTCCATGTAAACAAATTGGATTTGTCATATTTTGTATTCAAGCTCTTCAATTACAGAACACAATTAGAACAAAACAGTTTCAACTCCAACATTTTAACTGGTAAACATTGTAATAAATATATAGAAGATAGTGCCAAATCTGCTGCAAAGATGGTAAAATTCTTACACCTGGCAAGATCTTATATTTCTTATAAAGCTGCCATTTGCACATGCATGGAACATTATTGATACATCTTAGCTAATGTACCAGTCGCTAGTCTCTCCTTGAACAGGGTACAACCTTTCTAAACTAATAACTACCGCATTGTCTACCAACATCCAACCCCTGTCCCATCGCCACAATGTTGCATCCCTGTGCTATTTTTTTTTTTATAAAAACTTCCATGAAATGTACTCTGACGAATTTACAGTACTTCTAACCCCTCAATATACCCCCCCAAACAAAATCGGCTGGCAGCAAATCGCGGCCCTTCATTGTAAAGGTGCTCAGAAACTTTCTACTTTAATAGCTTCTTTCCTCGGATAGGTTATCTTTGGAATTCCCTCCTTGCCTTCTGTTTCCCCAACTGCACCAATATGCAGAAATTTTAATGTTATGTGAATAAAGATATTTTTGAAAATTACAAGATGCATGTGAAGATGTTAAATAACCGCTCTCTGCATTGTTTGTAATAATCACTCGAATTCAGTATTAAGAAATTGAACTAATACATTTTCTTTTTTATTGTGGCGTTGTTTATTTTTGTTGGCATGGTTCAAACTATGGCAGAACATTGGTTTTTCAATATCAGTTGTGTCTGATGTCGGATAAAAAGTAAAAAAAAAAAAAATTAGCTTAAAGTTTTGTTCTTTTATATGACCACATACCATTTGATCATGTAAACAGATTCGGCACTCTCTGAATGTACTTTGCTTTAAAAATCACGTTGCAAGATTGTACATTGAATGAGTGGATTACATACAGGAAATTTCTGATTTGAAATTAAGGTTAAGAATTTAAGTTGTAACCCCTCACTCGAGAAGGTGGTTAAGGACTCCTTTTTTATCTAGAAATCTCGGCTCATGCAGTCTAGTCTTCTCTGATGTTGTTACATGAATCTGGTATGCTGAAAGCGAATATCGAAGCAGCAGGCAGGAAGAAAGACAAACTCATGTAGTCTATCTACAGAAGCTTAATTTCGCAGAATTATGTAGAAATGTTTTTACAGATCTCATTCAGCTTTTTTGTAAGTTCTTTTTAAAGTCTCAAATCTCTTTGCAAACAGCGACAGACGGTTGGATGAGGAAGGTAAAGGGGCCACGTCACTTCTCGAAGTCAACAAGCGATCTCCAACCGCAACTCAACTCTAACTTTACTCTCAACTCTAACTGACTAATTTTCGCACGACAGTCGTATATATAGTAAAGTATGTGGATGGGGTGAAAATTCTCCCCAGCCAATAAGATTTCGCCACGAAATCTCCACGAAATCCTAAGCCCCAGGTCCCTGGGTGGGCACCATTCCCATACCTGAAATCTGAATTACTCATTCTCACGGTTTCCAAGGTCAGATGTCAATTCTGACATCTGACCTTGAGTTCATTTAAGGCCAGACAATGTTATAAGTGAAATTTTCTCTCATCAACTTTTAGCCGTAAAAATATATTTCTCTGGTTTCAAACAATATCTATTTTTACATGAAATAAAAAATATATATTTATCTTCTCTATCTTAAATCCTTGGGTTATCTGGCGTCACTCGGGAATAAAAAGCTACTTCAGCGTAGTTCTAACGCTCCTCAACGGGGGATTACGTTACAAAGTTAACGTGTCCAAGGAAATGAAGTAACAAAATGTTGGAAGAAAGTATGTAACCAAAGAATGTCTAGTCCCGACCTTTTGGCTATGGAACAGGGCAAATGCATTTCGGGGAATGTTTCTCTTTAAAGGATAAACCAGGTTGAAGATTAATATAGTTTATTATGATAGGAGCAATTTAAGGAACACCTTTGGAATTCCCTCCCTGCCTCCTAGTTCCTCTAACTGTATATTGCAGAAATTAAAATGTACGTAAATAACTCCTCACTTAGGATGCCTCTATAAATCTGGCTTAAAAATGAAAATAACATTTCTGTTAGCAACAATATATGATAACAAAATCAGCAAAAATGCCCAGCAGCAAACTGTCTCATCTCAGATTTTGTTGCAATAAACCGTTTGAAGAAATCTCTTTGTTGTTTGAAATAGATTGGCAGAGCATGTCTAATAATCGGGTCCCCTGATTGTATACATATAGGAATTTCCATGGGGCCGCCTTTTGCTCACTCCCATCAACCCCAAACACCCCAGAGCCATTTACAGGTGAAGTGAAAAAATCAGGTTCACCTGTCATTCATCCCTCTTAAAAGGATTAGCTCATGTGTGACCCCTTGAAAGAGAACTAGTAGACAGGTGGAGATGTAGCTCCAAGAAAATCTTCTCCCAATCTGTAAAAGAGAAAAACGCTTATCTTTGGGGTTATCTATAAGACTGTGCCAGCCTGACTGTCAGTTTGTCGATCTCTTCACCCACCCACCTCAGCCCGGCTTGGACTGACTACTAAACTTTATCAGGATTTTAGTCACACGCCCTGCAGATAGTTCGTTCTTGATAGTTGTGCCACAAATTTTAGCATGCGTTCAGTTGAATCAGTTATTTGCAAGTCAAATGGAATAAAGCAACTGTGAGATGCATGGGCTTGTTTAAAAATTCGCCAACATCGAATTCATTATCATTCATCTATATATAATTCCGATAGCGTCTGTGCTGTTTCCTGTGTCACGCCGGGTTGTTTAATTGTCATGTATTTCCATTTCTTGTAATAAATGATTTTACCAAGAATTCTTCATAATTTTCATTTCAGTTTTGATCATGGCTGATGGCACTCCAATAATCTATTGTTTTTTTATTTTAATAATTTTATTAAGAATTATTCATAAGTCTTAGTTTCGGTTTCGATTTTAGCTGATGGCACCTTAGTAATATATTTTTTAATAAATAATTGTACCAAGAATTCTTCATAAGTTTTGGTTTCGGTTTCAATTGTAGCTGAAGGAACTAAAGTTATATATATATATATATATATATATATATATATATATATATATTCATAAGTTTGGGATTCGGTTTCGATCCCAGCTGATGAACCCAAGTCATATAGATATTTTTTTTTGTTTTTGAAACCACAACTTTATAATATATAAAAATCGATAGAAAATAATACATAATATAATATAATAATACTTACGGAATCTGTAAGTATTAAAATATCATATTTAAGCGTATTTTACGGCCTATGCCAGACGTCCCTGCTAGCTTGGATAAATACTTTTGCAATTTTAATAAAATAGCTGCAATAATATCAGAGCAATTACTTGGCCTTTTGGTCAAGATTAAAGTGTAGTATCTGTTCAGATGCTGCACTTCCATTTCTTGTTCTCTTTCGGTGAAGGAGCAATATTTACGACTGAGATAATTTTTTTATTTTTGTACCCTTTCTCCACGTTATAAAACGACCCTGGTGTCTAACTCTGTCCCGTGAAAGAGCGCCTCCATTTACGCTGAATATCTACAGAATGCCAACATCAATATATTACATATAAATCAGTCCCCTGTGGAATTTCCACAGGTCACACTAGTATCGTATGAAACCGAAAATTCTGTTCTTGGCATTGATTTCCTTGACGTTTTTTTTTTTTTTTTTTGTAAGTCTGAATTCTTTCTAGAAAGACATTGGACACTTACGGGAAGGACCAAATAGAGGTTGCCAACGTTCTAAGTGAAAGTGAGTTTTTTTGGAATTAACTGGATTTGGACTTGGTTAACCCAGGGTGTCAGTCTTTATCATTAACCAAACCATTGTCACCTCCCAACATCAAATAAGAACACAATGCTATTAATATAGAGCTATAGTACTTAATATATGAATGTGTTTAACCTCAAACTAAAACACATACACACGTGTAGTTCTATAACTCTACATCAATAACATTATACAACTACTTCTTGTTCGTCTGTGTATATGCGTTTATCGTCTCTCTTCGGGCCGGGCTGCTGCTGCACTTCACTTAATTGATCCTCGGTCAATCTAGAGGAAACCCTTCATACTGAGACAATTACTATTTGGGGGGAATACTGGCAGTGCCCCCTTTTAGGGGGGAGCCGGGTTTCCCCCCACATTAAAAATGACCTTGTGTTTAATTTGCTTTCGTGGGGAAGCAAATAAATAAAATGGCTTACACTTTATTGTGTTTGCATTTACCGCGAATCGAATACTCATTGAAATAATAAAAATCTAATTGCATAAACTAATAATCTATCCATGACAAAAGGGAAATAGTTGCTGTTTGCTTAGTTGTAATCTATTCATATAACACTTATCGCCGTCTACTTTTTGAAATTGGGGTGGTATACTTTTAGTTCCTCTCATCAAGTGGTTTCATGATTTCTGTGGAACGATTTTCATAAAAAAACGAAATTGGCACATTTTCAGAGGTACTCCTCAAAGACTATTTTTTAATTTGTACAGAAAGGGGGGGAGAAGTGGATTACACGTGAGATTAACTAGTATTCTGTTAACTAATTAACTAAAAATAATTAAGTAGACAAAGCAAACAGATCCCCGACAGGAACAGCAAATTTATAGTTGGATCGACTCACGGCTACAACCTCGTGAAGGCTTCTGTTCCTGGTTGACGTCAACACCCTTGCTCTTACTATTAAGTCTCCGATAGTTAGTCTCAATTTTTGGTGCCTGCTGGAGTTCGATGGATATGGCATCAGGGAATCCCATGAAAAACGCCAGTTTGGCAAGTTGTTCTAGTCCGACTCCCTCAAAACCAGCCAGTCCAACGAATCGTCTGATATTGTTCACATACACGTCCACCTGTTCGCCAACCCATTTCACCATGGTTAACTTTCTGTAGGCTGTGAACACACCATCTGTGAATGTCTCCTTTAATCGAGTCGCTATCCGTTCGACATCCAATTGGTCAATCTCGCTCATTTCTAAGTAGAGGGCCAATGCATATTCTTCCAGGTACAACGGCAACAGGCGTGCCACATCCTCTATCCTTTGGAGTTTCGCAACCAACTTTAACTTTTTTAGCCATGCTACTACGTTTCTTTCGCCAGTAAATGGCTTCACCATGTCGCTGCTTAGTCGTATTTTTGCCATGATAACGGCCTGAATAGCTTGAAGTGTTGAAATTAATGCTTTAACTCGGAAAAAAACCCAAAAAAAACCCCCGTCGTCCGTGCTAAAGCGTACACACAAAAAAAAAATAACTCCAATTGTGTAAAACAATCTTCTCTTGATTTCTCAACTCGTCGTCGTCCCCAAATCTCGATTACAGTCCGGGTTCAAATGGCGGCTGTTCTTGTGCACATCATTTTATTCAGTTCAATGTTCAGTTCCGTTACAAACCCAAACGTGAGGTCTAGCAACTGCCACTTCACACCAAAAAATCTGTCCAACGCCTTGCAAACGTCTCGACATATGCGTGCGGCATAAAGTTGAAAAAAAAAAAAACCGCCAGCATTACTGCCTATAACGCAAAAGACAAGCTGTTAACCATGACCAACCGTTTGTCCATGACACAAAGCTGCAGCTACAAAGACACCAATAAATGGACAATCATCTCGCAGTTGACTTGCCACCTGCACATAATCATTAACTGTCGGAATCCTTGGTGGCAAAATAACCAATTTTTAGTATCGAATTTTTCTAACTCATCAAGCATCATCACTTTTTGTACTGGGTCCCTCAACTGACCCCTTATATAATCCGATAAGGTATTCACTGACCACGGTATTCTTTTTTAATCACTTGACCATTTCAAAACAGCTTTAATGTGAAGTATTTACTTATATGATAAGACATAGATGTACTCAAAAATTGTTATGCCATAAAAAAAACAACCAAACCAAATATCATGAATAAATATTTGAAGATCTGAAGAGCTTGAATCATAAAACCTTTTACTAAACTGACCGAATTTGACATTAACCTCTTAACCCTTTTCGAATAATTTAATATCGTTTGCTTGAAGCATTGTCTACAGTGTATATAAACGTAATTTATAGAAGTAAATACAATGCAGTTATGTAACGGATAGACACAAACTGAAACAAATTCATATATATATATTAGTGTTGGAACAATTAATCGGAATCGGAAAAAAATATGCCTATTTTCCGTTTGAACTGAAGTCGAACACATAGGTGAGGAAAGCAATTTTCCCGAAATATCATACAACGTGGATTTTTATCTGACCATGCTGACACAAGTAAGAACATAATGTAAATATAAAATATACGAAAAAATATAAGTATAAAGTATTTACAAAACACACACACACACACACACACACATATATATATATATATATATATATATATATATATATATATATATATATTGTATGAATAAAATGTAAATCTGCATAGTTATATTCCACTGTTATGTCTTCATTTCCTTCAATTTGTGTCTATGCGTTGGACCACTGCATTGTAATGCCTTCTATAATTTTCCTTTTTATACGAAAAGTGTTGATATGCCATAAAATAAACCAAATAAACAAAACCAAATCACACCAAGAAACTAGAAAAAATATGAATTCGATTAAGATTCTGACATGAAAAATAATTTTTCTTCCTTTTTATTTTTGTGTAATTAAGACTATCATTTTTCTTAGTTTAGTGAGTGCGTTCGAACGTTCATATATCTCGATTCCCATATCTAACTAGTGGTGCATAATGCAGCTACACCTCACATTCTTTCTTCTTAACATTTGGGAAGAACAACACTTTACAACGAGTCTCATAAAAAGTGAAAAAAATGAAAAAATAAAATAAACGCCCCCTAAATTGCCTTTATGTTATCTTTGAATATTTACTTTGAAAATAAGTAATTTTTGATTTGCCCTAATCAGTTGCAATCTGTGCCGTCTTCATCCCAGTCAAAACAGAAACATCGAGTTTTTCCTTCAGATAACAGTGGGCATTAGTGAGATAGATTCTATTTCAACTTGATTTTGAAAGATTATTATTGGCACTGCCTTCACTGGAAGTTATACCTCTATCTTTATATGATTCAATGTTGTTATATATAAGTGCGTGTGTGTATACTAGTAGGTATGTATACAATCAGTGTTGCTCGGTCGTAAGATATGCAGATTTCTTGTGTAGCCAAATCTCTATCGATTATTATCAAATATATAGTAAGGGTTTCAAAAGTTATGAAAAAAAATGTGACTTGGGCACCATCCGCAGACAGCCGCCATACGCGCGTCCGCGCTCTGTTACAATTCCGACATCGTGGGGAGGCAAGTAAATAGGGCCTCATAATAATGTATTAATATGAACAAAGATTCAACTATCGAATGTCGACTGATGGTGGACAGGTTAAATGCATCGCTTTCCGTTTGAAGTACAATGAAAATCATTGTTTACGGGCATCTTCCGCCCACTTACTCTAACCCTGTAGACGACCCCACCCTCACTCCTTAGCATTCCTCTCACCCACGCACCCTGAGTCCATTCCTGAAAACCATAATCTGTTGCCCTGATATAACAATAGTCGGCGAATGTTCAGACACTCTTAAATCCCTGCCACAACGTGACCAGATGTTCAAAGATCACGGCTCCTTGAACTCTAACAGAACTCGGAATGGCTGAAGTTCGAGGAAGTGAGGGTTGTCGAGTGCGGTCAGTAAGGGCAGAGATCAGGCACTGATCGGCCAACTTAACCAGCTAAATGGTGGCTGCTTAATTAAAATCATGGGGTAAAAAACTTGTTGAAGAACGCATCGTTTATATAAGAAACTTGATCTGCGTGCGTGAGGTTATTTCCTACGGACTCCGAAATGGCTGGGCCATTTTATTTTTTAATTAACAAAATTTTTTTTTCTTGCACGAAGGTACAGGATGTCTAGGAGTCTTCTTATATAGGTTTTGTATCGATAAAATCCGATTAAAGAAAGAAGTCCTATTTTGACCAAAGTTAACACTTTTATACAAACTAACATCACGAGTGCATTTAAGAAAGTATATCACCGCATGAGCAGGAAAGGCCAGCCTATAAAATCAACTGCAGATTCTTTTATAATACAGGGGCACGTTCAAAATCAATGTTACTGTTTAGAGCACAATTGAATCGTGATACTTGATTTTTGTATTTTAAACTTTTTAAACCATTTGACCATTTCAAAACGGATTTAATGTGGAGTATTTACTCATAAGATGTAGATGCACTCGAAAACTGTTTTTATGCTGTAAAACAAAACAACCAAATCAACCATCATGAATATATATTTGAAGATCTGAAGAACTTGAATCATAAAACCTTTTACCAAACTGACCGAATTTAACATTAAATTATTCGAAAAGGGTAAAGAGGTTGCTTGAAGCATTGTTTAAAGTGTATAAAAATGTAACTTATAGAATTCAATACAATGCAGAAAATTATATATATAATTAATATAAAATTAATTTGGTAAAATCAGCAGATTCTCTACAGTGCAATATGCACTACAATATATTTTGGACTAAGTCACTTTGGGGAGGCATGTGAAGCTTCTTCCCGGTACACTGGAGGAGGAGGGGTCCCTAAATAGAGCAGGCAATCAATCAACTTGATTTTTAAAAAAAATGTAAAAGTATGGGTGGGGGCATTTGTTAATCCTCATTCAATCCCGAACAACGTCGGATCTCCCTGCTAGTATATTATATTATTATTTTTTATATATATTATCTCTGGTGCTACCAGATCAGGCTACTTAAAGATATTGGTTTCTTAACCTAAAATGCACTAAATATTGATGTTATTCTTTTTTTTTTTAATTATAAAACTCTGTAGACTATCCAGGCGTCATATATATATATATATATATATATATATATATATATATATATATATATATATATTACCCTTTTATATATATTTTTATATGTATCTCCCTATTTCTTATCTGCTCTTTCCTCATCCTCTTCCTATTTTCTTTAAACCTTTTTATTTCTATCATTCCATTTTTCTCTTTTCTTTCTTTAATGATCGCCATAATTTTTTTTAACGATATTCATTATCAATTTTGGTTTCAGTTTCGATTCTAGCTGATAGCATTCAAATCATTTTTTTTTTTTTACTCTTGAAATCATGACTTTTTATTGGGAACAATATAATATGAAATGATCGATAGAGAATTGGCGCTATAACAGTAAATACCGAATCTGCATAAATTAATATATCATATTTAATCGTATTTTCCGACCAGGAAACGCCAGGCGCCCCCGCTAGTTATATATAACTTCCCTATATAATTTTCTATATTTGTTTTATTATCTTTCTGACCATTTCGAACGTTAACCTTTCATAATTGTTCTACTTCTCAATAAGTGAAGTCATGAAAGCAGAGAATTTGAGCAGCTTCTTCATCAGCCATTTTGATCATTCTCTGTTGTTGGGATTCTAAAGAAAATTTCTTCCCTTTCCCCCCTTTTTTTACAAGAAAGTTACCACTTTTTAAGGTCGTTGGGACAAGAACATAGTAATTGTTAGTCGTGGGAATTTGCTATAAAACTCAGCAAAAACTTGTTTACATTGGACTTGAAAACGATCATATTGTAGTCAGCTGAAAAACAGGCCAGCAGAATAGTTCCACAGGTGAGCAGTTCTAGGAAATAAGCTTTGTTCATGGAAACCACGTCTAGATTTAGGTATAGATAGTGGGGAAGTTGTTGATGGTGGTTTTAGATAGACGAGTGCTTTTTGTGAAAGTTTAGCAATGAGGGCATAGATTAGAGCTCAGATGAGCATTTGCCATAAAAATATCGATAGAGCAGAGACAGGCTAGCAACTTCTCTTCTGTGGGAAAGAGTTTGCAGGGAAGAGAAAAGTGCATCACCTACTAGGTTTCGAAGCTGATTTTGAACTCTGTCAGGGCAGGATAGGTGGCACGGAGCAGTTCCTACTCAGTACAACAGTACTCCATACTAGGACCTCCGTTAGTTCTCCGAAATCAGGTGTAACACTTAAATGAAGTGCGACATTTGATTACCTTGAGTTACATATATATCCAAATTACTTGAGACTTTTACGTACTTTTCGAATTTTGTATTTAAATGAAGAATTTCCTTTCAAATGAACCTCTCAACTCTATTCTCATTTATTTCCCATGTGCATTTGCTGGATTGAAAAACCTTAAATTGGACTTGTCTAGTTGAGTATCCATGTTAATCGTGTTACTTCTGGTAGTAACACTAGGAGGGTTCGTACGCCCTTTGAAAGGTCTTGTTTTTAATCCTTTTGAGAGACTAGCCACCCTCCTCACCAGACAGGCTGGAGGGGGAACCGGTTTAGTCGCCGGTAACCCGACCATGCGACAGGTAGTACTAGGTTACATGGTACCAGTAGCATATGGCATGACCTGACTACAAATAGAAGTTGCACCATTTCTCTTATGGGGCATGTGTAGTCATGCTGAGGGGATTTTATTTTGGTTTTGAATACTTATAGGAATTAGGTGAACTTCTATATATTAGTAGTATTAACAAAAACTGTTGCATAAAAGGAAAAATAACAATGAAAGGATTTATTACCTATATCGTTTGAAATAGGTGGAATAAGGTGAGACAATAACTTTTATGAGTCCCAGAAAATCTGCTAACAATTATCTTCAGGCGAGGATAATCAATGCTTGAATGGATATGGTTTGGAGAAAGGAAGGTGGCATCTTTTTTTGTGGCTTTCAGGATTCTCAAAAAGGCTGATTCACAAAAATGCTGAGATAGTTTAACAGGTGACAGATCAAATCAATGTGTCCTGCAAGCTGATTGGTCAGTGTCGGGCCAAGTCATCTAACAGGAACATGTATCCATAAGTAAAAGTGAGCAATTTCTTATGTTATTTTTATTTGACTATTTGATAAGGGTTTAGTGGAAGTATCTTGTGTTAACAAACCTCTGTCTAGAGAAATCAAACATTTCGGTACTTCTGTAGTTTAAATCCCATTTTTCCGTGAGTCTCGCTCGGCAATGCCCGGTGGACGATGAAAACCGCATGATTATACCGAGAGAACGAAAGTCGATACAAATTCGAAAATAGATAAATAAAATAAACACTCTGTCGTGATAAATTCAACAAATTAACTGTTTTGCTTTTGTGAACTGTTTTTCTTTTGTTTTCTTTTTTTCATAAGAGTTTTGTTTCTTTGAATAAGTGAACAAATATTTCTTCCTATTTTTTTTTTAATGAAAAGTTGTTTTTTTTTTTTTTTTAATTAATGAAAAAGGATTTGCTTGGGGTCAATGTGGTCTGGTTGCCCCACTGAAGACTTACCTACAAAGAGTTGCTTTTTACGTGTATTATCTCTAACTTCCCCATGTTAAGAACGGCTTTCGGAATAACCACTCCCAACTTCCCCATGTTAAGAGTGTTTTCGAAATAACCAACCCCGACCTCCCCATGTTAAGAACGGCTTTCGAAATAAACACCCCCAATCTCCCCATGTTAAGAACGGCTTTCGAAATAGACACCCCCAATCTCCCCATGTTAAGAACGGCTTTCGAAATAAATACCCCCACCTACCCAGGTTAAGAACGGTTTTCGAAATAAACCTCCCATGTTAAGACACGCCTCTTTTTGTCACTTTGTTTCTCAGTGAATAAGCTCGCTCGGCATTTTCCGAGGCGGTTTTCGTCGTCCGCCGGGCGTTGCCGAGTGGGACTCAGGAAAAAAAAGATTTAAACTGTAGGAGTACCGTGATTTCTACTAGGCATTCAAACTCTTTTATTTTCTTTAGTTCAAAGAGATCAAGACTTGCTTTATTTATGATTTAAAGTTAGATCCAAGGGCTCTTTTAAGAATAGCCGTTGTACCTTTTGAGGGTTTCTATAACTCGTTTTTTGCAAGTATTTTTTAACACTTTTTTAATTAGGGAAATTGTGGCTGCCTTAACCGTGATAATATTTATTTATGTCGCGTCATTCTTAAGAAATTCTATTGAGCCAATCCTCATTCGGCGCAGGCACATCTCATTAGAGAGGGTCCTTTAAGGCTTTTCAGTGTCTGTTTTTTTTCTTCTGAATTTTTTAGATGAAGACTGTTAATTTGAATTATTTGGATTACTGTTCTAATCTTATTTTCACAACGTCTTGGCCGATGTAACCTCCGGCCTTATTTTATCTTGTTTTGTTTAAAAGAGCTTAAAGTTTGTAGTTTTTACAACGTTTTAGCTTACGAACGTTTTGATAAAATCTATTTTAATTAAATCAGTATGATTATTTATTATTAAGTCACTTATTTCATTATCAAAAACAATTAGCTCAGAAACGTTCGTACACAAAGATTTTAATGTTGAACGTTTGGAACTTGTATAATAACTATATAATATGAATACGTTTTAATCATACAGCTGGTTTTAATATCTGCAGTATTTAGTGGTATCTGAGTTTTACTTAAATACGAGGATCTAAATTTTAGCTCTGCCTGTATTTCTTTGAAAAAATTGAGATTGCTAAATGAGGCTTTTTATTTTTATATCGAATATTTAGTTATTTTAAGAAATGGATATTTTATGTTGCAAAAAATTTCTTTACTTATGTAAATAAAAAAAAATCTTGTAAATTATTAACTTTTTAAAATATTAGAAAAAGATTCAGAATCGTTTAAACAAATTTTGGCTCGTGGCTTCATAAAAAAGAAAACAAGTTTTTTTTTTCTCTCCATATTTTGACGCCTGCTTCGTGCATTATTTGAAAGAAAAAAAAACTGTCTAATAAACTAGAAACCTCATTTTGTTTGCTATGAAAACAAAGACTCGGAGTTGATGTTAATTTTTTTTGTTCGTTTTTATTGTTTGAAATATTTTTTTTCTAAGAAATAATTATGTCAGCCTCATCATCTCGAACCCCCCCTTCTCCCACTTTTCCCATTACTTTGCATTTGAAAAAAAAAAGACTGCAACAACACTCCTCTGCTTTCTCAATCATGTGCTTGTCTTTTTTCTCTTGAAGAAAAAAATAAAAGATGCCAATATGATGCATTGCCTGACCTGTTGTCTGTCTGTCCGCCTTTCTTTACCCCCATCGCGCCTAAGCATCAAAGCGCATAGTGCTATGCTGCGGAGTTTTCTACTTATCATCATGCAACACCCCCTCCCCTCTCTCTACTTGAACTAAAATAATGGACGAACACACACACACAAAAGAAAAAGTTTCATCATCATCTTCATCATCTTCATCATTATTATTATTATTATTATTATTATTATTATTATTATTATGGCACACACGAGGGTGGATAATTTTTAATTGTTTTTCGTTTTTTTTTTTTAATTTTTTTTTTTTTTTTTGGTTTTGTTTATTTCGTTTGCTGTTGTTCACTTTTGAAGACAATAGCAGATGATGGAATATGGTTCCTACAGACTTTACCATTCGGAGAATTTTGTTCATTCATCTGAAATTATCTTCACAACTTCTGGCGTCTCTTGCTGACTGAAACCTACATTGGACTTCCTGCTCGCCTTCTGTTTTATACATACTATCATGTAGAGGCGGGTGGTGGGCGGAGCATATATATATATATATATATATATATATATATATATATATATATATATATATACGTTGTGTGCGTTGTATTCTCTTGATAACGAGGATGACAGTCTGAAATCATCAGATGACCTCCACACATGAATTGGCTTCAAGTAATTTGTGCATTATAGGGGGACATGGTCCTCTCTCCATTATATAAAAAAAATGGTTAGATTGTTCTACTGCTCCAGAAAGTATCACCTTTATTGCACAACCTTGTACCTATATAAGCAATGTACGTCCTAAGAAAGCGTACTGTTGTAACATCTGTGGATGTGTCACTAAGAACACACTTTCCTGCCTTAATCGACTTTAAAATCTAGGGAAGAATATCGTACAATCTCTTTTTATTAATAAAAGAAACGTTGCTAGTTCTTTTCTATTCTATATGCATTTTCATGTTAGGTAGACAGATGAGCTTCTGCTGTGTATAGACCAAATTAAACGCATGTTGTGTTGTATGTGATTATAATCTAAATCATACTTACATCAGTTAATTAATCAAGTATAATGTATGTACGTTGCATTTGTATAACGAACTGTTGCCCTCGTCCGAAATGTCTATCTTAACGCCCGTGACTCGTCTAGTCTAGCTTTGAATCGAAAAGAATTTTCGGCAAAGAATGGTAGTATTTTCCGCGTTAGAATCGGCAATGTTTCTCTTATATCAAGACAAAAAGCTATGAAGGAAAAATTCAAAGGGATTCAGTATATTTTATGAAGTTATTCTGATGTTTGGTTCGTTCTCATTACATTCTTATTACCCCTGGCTATAAATATAATCGTCCAAATCTTTAATCATACCCAATATTATTATGCCCAAAATATTGCAACAATAACATTACTATTTCATAGAGAGTCGGTTCATATCTTATGTGGTTTATCTTTTGTTAGGTAAATATTTCTCCCATTGCTGGCCTGTCGTCTGCATACGTTGTAACTATGCACGATATTAAACATGCAGTATTGTGCATGTTTACAGTTTTGAGAAAATCCGTTTGTCGCATTCTTTTGTTCTTTGCATTTCGTGCTTTGTGGATGCAAGGAGGATGAAGAGAAGAAGTGTCATATTTTTTTAAATAATTTCTTGGGAACGCAAGGTGAAAAGTGACGCGTATCCTTCTATTTATGAATCCTGAAATGAAAATTGCTGAAGGCGATCTAATGTTGAATTCACATAGAAAAAGGATCCTTCAAAACATGTTTTTTTTCAAAATGCCTTTCACGGTCTTAATATTTGATGTTTACATATGCTGAAGAATTAAAAATGTGATCTTGAGAGGAACATTCGCTAACGTACACATCCACTCCAAAATATTGGGTCCTGGATATGACCTTAAACTATATCCAATGGTGAGGCCCCAGCTCCTGACTTTGGGAGTGTGGAGCCACTCTTTAATTGCCATTGCTCCCAGGTCCACTCTGACCCGGAGTGGTAGTACCTGTTAGGGTCCCAACTATGTGTTAAATAGAAACCGACTTGAAAGCAACAAATATATTCTATTAAAAAATCTTTCTTCCAAATCTTTGGATTGGGCATTAAATAACCTGAAAAGGGTTGATATGCCGTAAAACAAAAACAACCAACCAACAAAAATATTGATAATTTCCATAGTTTGTGTGTTTGACTGTTTTTATTCTCTCTCTCTCTCTCTCTCTCTCTCTCTCTCTCTCTCTCTCTCTTATAATTATAAAACTCTGTGGACCGTTCGGTTTTGCTTCTGGCTTGCTTGAATCTTGTTTTGACGACTGGGCGATTCCATCTTTTAAAATAAGGATCATAGGTGAAATATATATATATACGTATGGGCGTGGCTCAGAGGCTAAGGAATGAGGGTGGAGAGTTGTATGCTTTGGTTTAGATTCTAGCTGATGGCACCTATGTATATTAGTTTTGATCTCATTACTTTCTATTCGGTTCAGTATAATAATAATCGATAGAAACTTGTCTGTATAAGAATAAATATGCAATCTGCATGAATTAAAATATCATATTTAAGCATATCTTACGATCTGATTACGTCGAGCGGCTTGCTATATATATATATATATATATATATATATAAAGTGAAAATGTATGTGTGTGTGTGTGTCTGTGTACATTTTTTTTTTTTTTTTTTTTTTTTACACAGTGATCACCACTTATCAAGGCCCGGAAGCCACTCAGGGATAAGGGTTATTGCAAGTACATCACGTTAGTGAGGAGATTTTATGAAGTGTTTAATTAGGGGGGCGGTTCATTAGGAATTTGTTAACATTAGACTTGAAGACATCCAAGTTGTAGTCCGGAGGGAAGCAGGCAGACGGAACAGAGTTCCACAGGCGTGCAGTTCTAAAAAAGAAGCTTTGCTCATGAAATCCGCGTTTTGATTTAGGCACAGATATAGAGTGGGGGAAATTTTTCATAGTGGATTCAGCTAGACGGGTGTTTCTCGTGAAAGTTTGGCGAGGGGGGACCAGGGATTGGAGCTCAGACGAGCACCTGCCATGAAAATAACGATAAAACAAGGACAGGCTCGCAACGTCTCTTCTGTGGGAGAGGGGTTGCAGGGTAGAGAAAAGGGCATCCCCCACTAAACCACGAAGTCTATTTTGTACTCTGTCAAGGCATGATAGGTTGTTTTTGGCAGCTCCTGCCCAGATATGGCAACAGTATTCCATCCTTGGCCGTACTTGGCTTTTATATAGATAGAGAATTGCATCAGTAGTGAGATATCTTCTGGAGCGGTAGAAGGATCCCACCATCTTTCCTGCGACCTTGGCAACAGACTTGATGTACGTGTTCCATTTCAGATCAGGAGTAAAGGTCAAACCCAGAAGCTTGTCAAAACATGGGGCCTCACCAATACGAGAGCCATCCATCACAATTGATGCCAGCTGGGGATCAGAGCGTTGATGATGTAAGGATAGGAGTTTGGTTTTAGATGCATTAAAGGTAAGTAGCCACATCTTCCCCCACTGAACCACGCGCTCGAGATCAGAGGAGAGAGAATCCGAGAGAACTTCGTCATTTACAGCCTTTGATGTGTTGCCGTAGATGGTAGTGTCATCAGCATAGATGTCAACGAATGATTTAAGTATGTGTTTAGGGAGGTCATTGATGTAGATCAGGAAGAGAGTTGGGCCGAGGATTGACCCCTGAGGGACTCCAGCATTTATATTGCAGGCCTCCGATTTTTGTCCATCTACCACTACTCTTATGAGCCTATCGGAGAGAAATGATTTCCCTACCAAATAACACTGTCAGTTTTGGGTCTACAGCCTCGAAATTTACATTCTGGTAATTGAGATTTGGGAAAATCTGTTTAATCGAGTTTCAGTCAGAAAGTTTTCTCTTAAGGGATCAAAGTTCAACGATTTGACCTTTGTGAAATCTGCCAAACCTCTCTGCCAATTTTGGGTCTAAACACTTGAAAGTTTAGATATAGGTTACTTGGACATGGATCTAAGTTTATAATTTGATTTGAGCACAAAAGAATAAATATTAAGAGATCATAATTGGGGTCTAAGTTTTTTAAATATTGAGCTCTGCGGTCTCTACCAAATTACTCAGCCAATTTTTAGTCTAAACATTTGAAATTTTACATAAAGTGTAGTCAGACATAGGGCGAGCTTTTTAATCGTTTTTTTTTTCTTCTGAAAATTTGGCTTCCAAAAGGTCAAAGTTCAAAAGATTTTAACTTTGCGGTCTCTAGCAAACTATTAAGCCAATTTCGGGTCTAAACATTTGAAATCTTACATAAAAGGTATTCAGAAGGGCCGCAAGCTTTTTAATCAGCTTTTGGGCGGAAATTTGGCTTCCAAGAGTTCAAAGTTTACAGACTCTACGAAACCCTTCCGCGAATTTTCGGTTCAAACACTTGAAATTTTACATGTAGGTTACGTCGACATGACTAAAGCATTTTAATTCAATCTGAGCCCAAAACAATAAATGTAAGGGGTCAAAATTGGGGTCAAAGTTTTAAAAATTTGACCGACTTTTCTCTATGGTAGTTAAGGAAACCCATTATATAGAAAGGCATTACCGTAATATTCTCACTTTTTAATATATACATATGCACATAAAGTTATGGAGAGTGCATAGGGCCGAGCAAATCCGGGCGGAACTGCTTAAAAGTGAACGTGTCTGTGTGTCTAAATTTCCCTACGCAATAACTCTGTCAATTTTAAGTTTACGGACTCGAAATTTGATATACAGGGTACTGAGATTTGGAAAAATCTTTGTAATCCGTTTTCGGCCAGAAATTTAGTTGTTAAGAGGGTGGAAGTTCAACGATTTGACCTTTGAGAACTCTACCAAACTCCTCCGACAATTTTGGGTCTAAACAATTGAAATTTTAGATATAAGTCCTTGGACATGGATCTAACTTAATAACTTGATTTGAGCCTAAAACAATAAATGTTAAGGGGTCATAATTAAAAAAAAAATTGACCACTTTTTTTTTTTTTTTTTTTTTTTTCTTTTTGCTCAACATACACCTCCAAACACCCGGGCAACGCCTGGCTGAAAAGCTAGTATATATATATATATATATATATATATATATATATATATATATATATATATATATATATATTAATCTTGCTATAAACAATTACCTATCTATGATTAATTTGAACTTTAGAAAATCGAATAATGTTATATAATTTTCTATTTTTCTTAAACTTTTGTTAAAACAAATTAATAATGGAAGAAGACTTAGTGCATTTTGTTTTGCCTTTTCTTTTTAGTAATGTTATGAACCTGAAGGATCGGTTTCTCGTCGAGAAAGGTACGCATCCCGTGTTGTTGATGGTTGTCGTAAGTCGGAATTGATTTTTAATAAAGAAATTTGGTCACATCTTTGGAAACATTATTTCTCATGTTTAATTTGAACATTTAGAAAAACCAAATAATGTTATAATTTTTTAATCTGTCATTAAAATAATTTTTTCTTCGTTTCTGAGGTTTTTGTTGCGAAAAACAACATATTCGTAGAATATTAAGTGTGTTTATTTTTCCTCTTCATTTTGGTGGTGATATTAAACGATAAATAGGCTCCTCGTGAAGAGAGAAAAGTTCTTGACAGTTGCTGTAAATCTGAATTGATGGGGATTGCGTTATTAGGTTAAATTTTGAACAGAGCTACTTGGTCACGTCTTTGAAAACATAATTTTATTAAATGAAACATCTATAATATAAATCTCACTTGTCTGTTTTAATGTATGTATGTATGTCAGAGGCGACGGATTTTCACTAGATCGGTATCGTTGTGAAGCTCGAGCCTTTGGACGACAAATATCGAAAGATTGGCTAAAAACATTAATTTCTTCACCCTCAACAGTGCAGTTTTTTCTTTTTTTCACCGATATTTTTAAAAGTCATCCCCTCTTTTCGATTGACTAGCTTTTTTTTGCATAGGCATCACCACTTATCAAGGCCAAGAGGCCACTCAAGGATAAGGGTTAAAGAGTGTACAGTAGAAAATTGGACAATATAGTACTCGTTAGTATGGAAATTCGGTAAATTCGTTAACTTAAGTGGAACGGCTCATCAAAAAATGTTTACGTTAGACTTGAAGACATCCATATTGTAATCAACTGGAAAGCAGGAAAACTGAAGACAATTCCATTGGCGTGCAGTTCCAAGAAAGAAGCTTTGCTCATGAAATCTACGTTTAGCTTTAGGCACAGATAAAGAGTGAGAGAAATTATTAATAGTGTTTTCTGCTAGATGAGTGTTTCTTGTGAAAGTTTCGCAAGGGTGGGGGACCATAGATTGGAATTCAGTCGAGCACTTGCCATGAAAATAATGATAAAGCAGAGACAAACTCGCAACATCTCTTCTGTGAGATAGAGGTTGCAGGGAAGAGGAAAGGACATCCCCTACGAGGCTACGAAGTCTATTTTGAACTCTATCAAGGCAGGATAAGTCCTTTCTAGTAGCTCCTGCCTTTGCCATGGGCATGGAATATGTGCCTACATCAAAGATGGCTTTCCATGTGGTAGGGATATCTCCAGAGAAGACCCTAATTTACCTTATATGTGCTTCCGGGTTGCACTAGCTTACACCACTGCATTTATATTTGCCCTCTATCGCCTCCACAACAGTGGGGTTACTATCTTTGAGCATATCTGAGAAAATTGACCACATCCTGTCTGCTCATCCTTCGGCTAACATTCACATTTGCGGTGGCTTCAATGTCGATAATGTGGAAGAATGACCCACTCAAATAAAACCGATGATGAGGGGAGGTTTTGTCATGATTTTGCTACTGCCTATGACCTCACTCAGATTGTTCCCGAACCCACCCGTGTGCCCGATACACCTGGTCAATATTTCTAGACCTTTTCCTCACAACATCCCCTGAGCTGTGTTCATGTAGATAGATACGTACTAGATATGTCTAGTAGTGCTAACACTATGTTTGCTCTGTTTGTGTTTCAGGATGCATAGATCACCCTTTGATGCGTTATGAATAAAGGAAGATACCTATCTATGATCTATGCATCATCGTTGCTGCCATCAGGAGAAGGAATGACGTTTCGACTGGTGTTAACATCTATGACCCGTGCATCCATCAACGGTTGATTATGGTGAAGCTCATTTGTCCAGTTCAAGACTGCCTTTGGGAATCCCAAGAGTTATCGGAGGAGTTCGCCGCTGCACTCAACACTGCTTTGAAAATCCATGCAGACAACGCACACGCAGTCGCCCATGCACCAATGCCAGCATTACAGCAGAAACTTAAACTGGACCGACCTAGGATTAGTCTGGGTTGCAACCCCGACGAATGGTCCTCATTCACACGCCAGTGGAACATGTATAAAGTGGGCATGGCCATCACACACACCACGCTTCCCATAGCCCTATTCAACTGTTGTAAAGATGATCTACGCACATTTATAATGCATGACATCCATGACGATGTAGCCTCAATGACCAAAGCACAACTATTGGCAGCCATCAAACGCCTGGCAGTAAAAGAGGATAGCATCCTGGTACACAGGATCAAGCTGAGCAATATGACTCAGCCCTCAGGCACTGGCATAAGGACACACTTGGCCAGCCTCCGTAGTCAGGCAGTCTTGTGCCAGTATACAGCAAGGTGCAAGGTTGTGATCACACATTCAACTATAGTGATGAGATAATCAAGGACAATGCTCACGAATGGTGGTGGCAGCCAAGGCGGATGGATCCCCTTGACGCACAGTGGACCTGCAGCACTTAAATCGACATTCCGTTAGGCAAACACACCATGTTCAGAGCCTGTTCCATCTTGCCGAGCAGATCCCACAACATACCCTAAAAACTGTGACAGACGCATGGAATGGATACCACTCTGTGTCAATCCACCCAGATGATCGTCATCTGACCACTTTCATAACACCTTGGGGACGTTACAGATACAGAGTCGCCCCTCAAGGTTTCTTGGCTAGCGGTGATGGATACAATCAACGATTAGATGCCATCATTGCTGACTTCCCAGACAAGGTGAAGATTGTGGATGACACATTAAAATGGGCGATCTCCATAAGAGAGTCCTTCTTCCAACTGTGTAGATGGTGTGACCTTCTGTACCTCAACGGGGTCACCTTGAACCCTAAGAAGCTTCAGTTCGCTCCGGAGACAGTAGACTGGGGTGGGCTCACGATTACACCCACCAACATCTGCCCATCCTCCAAGTTCATAGATTCTGCCCGGAGTTTCCCTACACCAACGGACATCTCAAGCGCCAGGGCAGGGTTTGGCTTAGTGAATCAGGGAGCATATGCCTTTTCCATGGCCAGCTAGATGAAACCCTTTCGTCACCTACTCAAGCCCTCCAATAGGTTTATCTGGACTGACGAACTCGACTCAGCATTCAAACAGTCTAAGGAAACCATTATCAATGAAATGAAGGATGGAGTATGCCTTTTCGATCTTGCCTGTCCAACCTGCCTCTCTACATACTGGTCTGTGAATGGTATTGGCTTCTTGTTGAAGCAGAAGTACTGTGAGTGCCCGGTCAAGCTGCTTACTTGCTGCCCGCATGGATGGAAGCTGTGCCTCATCAGTAGTCGCTTCACATCCCCGGCAGTTGTGTACGCATTGCATCAGACTCGTTACTACATCCTTGGGTGTGAGGACCTTATTGTGACGACAGACCACAAACCATTGATAAGAGTCTTAAACGACCAACCTCTCACCGACATTGCAAACCGCCGCTTGCTAAACCTAAAGGAGAAGACCCTGCCATATCAGTTCACACTCATTCACATCCTAGGTCATAAGAACAAGGGAGCCGATGCAGCATCCTGTTACCCGACTTCAGCAGCAAAATTGTCTCCTGGCTGACATTGAGGAACTGGCTGATGAGGCGAGCATGTCATTCAGCACTTGTGCTGCTCTGAACTCAGTCACTGATGTAGTTACATGGGATATGGTTCGTGAAGCCACATCCTCTGATTCTACGTTACAATAGCTCATGAACGCAATTCAGGAAGGCTTCCCAGAGAATTCCCGGGATTTGACCCTGGAACTGCGCCCATATTTTAGATACAGTGACAGCCTATACAGTGTTGATGGTGTCATATTGATGGGAGAGCGGATTGTTATACCTGCATCACTGCGTTAGATCATCCTGAATGCCCTTCATGCTGCCCATCAAGGAATAGGCGCCATGACGGCCTGTGCTGCTGACTCTGTATTTTGGCCCAGTATATCCACAGACATTGGACTGGTCCGTGACAGATGTGGCCATTGTAATTTGGTAGCTAAATCCAACCCTCTGCAGCCGCCTGCTGATATAATTCCCCCAGATTATCCCTTCCAGCGCATTGCCTGCGACTACTTCCACTATCTCAACATGGACTATGTGGTTGTGGTGGACAGATCTTCCAACTGGCCGATTGCTTATAAATCACAATCTGGAGCAGCGGAGCTCATCAAATGTCTGCGGGAAATATTCATCACTTTTGGTATCCCAGAAGAAATCACATCTGATGGGGGCCCCCAATTTACGGCTGGCGAGACACGGGCTTTCTTAGCTGCATGGGGGGGTGAACCACAGGGTTTCCAGTGTTGCCAACCCCCATGCAAACAATAGGGCGGAAATTGCAGTGAAAACCGTCAAGCGCATGTTAATGAACAACACTGGGCCTGGTGGTTCTCTGGACACTGACAGATTCCAGAGAGCCATGATTACATACAGGAATTCCATCGACCCTGAGACCAAAGCCTCACCTGCACTGGTACTCTTTGGCCGACCAATCAGAGACGCTATCCCAATCCCACTTGGGAGGTATTGTCCACACAACACATGGCAAGAAACCATGATATTCCGTGAAAGGGCCCTAGCTCGCAGGCACTCCAGAGAACATGAAAAGTGGGATGCTCACACCAGACTCCTGCCACCTCTACGTGTTGGTGTTGGGAACCATGTGTACCTACAGAATCTTGTAGGCAACCACCCAAAGCGCTGGAAGCGAACAGGAGTTGTTGTGGGAGTACGGCAGTTCCACTAGTATGTGGTCCGGGTGGATGGATCCCATCGTGTGACCCTATGCAATAGACAGCATCTACGAAAATTCATACTATTTCTGCAGAGGCAGACACCTCTACGGGTACAGCCCCATAATGCCCCTGCCCAAGGTTAAGGCCTGCCCACCAAGTCTTTGGAACCTCGGCCAATTGTCACCACATCTCCATCACCTTCCGATCAGCACCCTGACACCACAGGCCCATCTTCGGAGCCTCCACCCCCAACACTCATGGAACCCATGCAACAGCCATCACAGACACAGCCAGCATCCCACAACCCGTCTGAGCATGACAGCATCCCTCTACCTTGTGCTGGCGTGGAACCAGCTCCGGTTCTTACTCCCCACGGAATGCCTCCCATGCCTGAGAAGAAGCTGCCTCGTGCCCTGCCACGTCTACTACCACATAACGCGGCGGGACGCAATGAAATGGAACATTCCACACGGTAAAAGCCACGTTGTGACAAGTGATCGTGATATGGTTAGATTCGTACCAGCAAGAATAATGCTGTGAGTGTGAGGGCAGTCTACCCCAATGACCAATCTAGTCCGATGTTGTGTGTTAACCACAGACTTGGTTGGTGTTCAGTTGGAGACTTTTGTTGTATTTATTCAATTAAGTTTTGTGGTTACTCCAAAAACTTGTGGGGGGAAGGGAGATAGATAGATACGCACTAGATATGTCTAGTAGTGCTGCACTTCTAACACTGTATTTGTTCTGTTTGTGTTTCAGGATGCATAGATCATCCTTTGATGTGTTATGAATAAAGGAAGATACCTATCTATTCATGTTCCATTCTATCTCCTCTGGGATCATCTGACCACTCTGTTGTAACAGTTAAGATAAAAATGATATGTAATAAATCTTCAGACGTACCTCTCAACCGTACTGTATATCGATACTCTATGGCTGACTGGGACAGTTTCTGTACATTCATATCTGACCTACCTCTGCATTCCATGTTTAAAAAGGATGTGTCCTATATAGTATCAGACCTGACCGAATGGTTAATTGTAGGCATAGATCGATTCATACCATCCAAAAAATTCCAACAAAAACCTAACAGCCAGCCATGGTTCTCCCCTGAATGTGCTGCTGCCATCGCACACAGAAATCACTTTTTCCATAGCTACCAACGTAATAGATGTACTGAGACTAAAGCTGCTTTCATGACTGCCAGCAACCACTGTAAAAGAGTAATAAAACATGCAACAGAGCTATATGCTCAGTTTGTTAAATGCAAAGTAGCTGAGCAGCGGCTTGGTTCCCACCAGTTCTGGCAAATAGCAAACAGGATCTTGAACAGAAGTGTGCATTCTATCCCAACTATCATCAATGGACCTGAGGTCATCTCGTCAGCATCAGACAAGACCAGACTGTTTGCCAAGAACTTTGCAGCTAATTCTACCCTATGCGACAATGACCATCAACTCTCTGTATTTCCTCCTATAACAGACAACACGCTATGCAACATACAAATATCTGTGTGTGAGGTCGCCAAGCTAATCAAGAACCTTGATTCCAGTAAAGCAACTGGCCTTGACGGCATTCCAGTTATAGTGCTGAAAAAGCTCCAACCAGAACTTGCCTCCATACTTACAAAACTGTTTAAGCATTGCCTTAAGAAGTGCTTTCCAACACCCTGGAAAACCTCATCAGTATGGCCTGTATTTAAGAATTTAGGTGAAAAGTCATCTCCCTCTCAGTACAGACCAATAAGTCTCCTGTGTGTCATGAGTAAGTTGTTGGAATCCATATTAAATAAAAAAGTAGTCAACCACCTCAACAGAAACAACCTTCTTAGTGACATGCAATATAGTTTCCGCTCTGCAAGATCTACAGCAGATGTGCTAACGGTTATATCATATAGGATTAGTGAATCTCTTGACAAAGGTTTCCTTTCCAGGGCAATTGCTCTTGACATATCGAAGGCCTTCGATAAGGTATGGCATAAGGGCCTACTTCACAAGATTTCCAGCTACGGTATTACTGGAAATGTTTTCTCAATCATTAAATCATTTCTCTCTGATAGGTTCATAAAAGTAGTGGTTGCTGGGCAGAAATCAGATGCCCACAGTATTAATGCTGGAGTCCCCCAGGGGTCCATCCTGGGCCCAACTCTCTTCCTGATCTACATTAATGATCTCCCAAAACGCATACTTAAATCATTCGTTGACATCTATGCCGATGACACGACCATCTATGGCAACACATCAAAGGCCATAAATGACAAAATTCTCTAATTCTCTCTCCTCTGATCTTGAGCACGTGGTACAATGGGGGAAGAGGTGGCTGGTCACTTTTAATTCATCCAAAACCAAGCTTCTATCTTTACATCATCAACGCTCTGATCCCCATCTGGCATTAATTGAAATGGATGGCTCTCGTCTTGGGGAGGCTCCATGTTTTGACAAGCTTCTTGGTTTGACTTTACTCCTGATCTGAAATGGAACAAGTACATCAAATCTGTTGCATGGAACGCTGGGAAAATGGTGGGGTCCTTCTACCACTCCAGAAGATATCTCACTACTGACTCAATTCTCTATCTGTATAAAAGCCAAGTACGTCCAACGATGGAGTACTGCTGCCGCATTTGGGTAGGAGCTGCTAAAAACAGCCTATCCTGCCTTGACAGAGTACAAAATAGACTTTGTGGTTTAGTGGGGGATGCCCTTTTCTCTTCCCTGCAACCTCTCTCCCACAGAAGAGACGTTGCGAGCCTGTCTTTGTTTTATTGTTATTTCCATGGCAGGTGCTCGTCTAAGCCCCAATCCCTCGTCCCCCCTCGCCAATCTTTCACGAGAAACACCCGTCTGGCTGAAACTACTTTTCCCCACTCTTTATCTGTGCCTGAATTCAAACGTAGATTCCATGAGCAAAGGTTTTTTCTTAGAACTGCATGCCAGTGGAACTCTCTGCCGCTTGCCTGTTTCCCACCTGACTACAACTTGGACGTCTTCAAGTCCAACATAAACAAACTCCTGACAAACCGCTCCCTTAAGTAAGACACTCTATCAAAACCCCCAATACTAATGATTACTACAATACTATCTCATTGATTACTGTACACGCAATAACCCTTATCCCTGAGTGGCCTTTGGGCCTTGATAAGTGATGACCCCCATGTAAAAAAAAAAAAAATGTGGAAACAGTACTCCATCCTTGGACGTACCTTGCTCTTATATAGATAGAGAATTGCATCAGCAGTGAGATATCTACTGGATCGATAGAAGGATCCCACCATTTTTCCAGCGGCCTTGGCAATGGATTTAATGTATGTGTTTCATTTCAGATCAGGAGTAAAAGTCAAGTCCAGAAGCTTGTTAAAATATGAGGCCTCCCTAAGACAAGAGCCATTCATTTCACCTTTGCCACTTCCAGTTTGACGATGGGCGCAACGGCAAAGACGTCAATTTTTTTCCTCCTTCATGGTACGGGTTCAAGCCCGCCTGCCTACTACCACTTCTTTTTTCTTTTTTGCTCAACATAGATTTTCAAACACCCGGGCAACGCCGGGCACAAAGGCTAGCATATATATATATATATATTCAGAAATTTTTATTTTATGAAAGTGTCTTTAGAAGACTATGCACTAGATAAAACGAAACCTCTCTTGTCAAAAGACTTTAATAGCTGTAAAAAAAAAAAGCTAGGATTATGAAAGAGTGAATTAATAGCGTTTCATATTTGTCAGTTAATTTCCTCCCATTTAGCCACCACCCAAGCTATTATTTTGTTATAACTCTTTTCTCATCCCTAGTTCTGTCATTGAAGTCAAATCTTACCGTCATAGAAGCAGCTAAGGTGTGGCACGAGAAATTACGAACTTGAATGTGTCTTCTGGGGCCACCCATGTGTCGCTTTGGAATTTCTCTGTTTTAAGAACACATGGTTAGTCATTTTGATTGTCAAAACGATTTGTAACAGGAAGTTCTGTTGGGTGGGTCGACATGTCCTCAGAGAACAAGGAATTTTACCTTTATTCTTATTTCACGATGCGTATTTTTCTTCAGATTGTGTTTTTTGCATTAAAAATTCCAGAATCCTGTTTATGAAAATGTCATGCTAGAATATGGACAGAAAAACAATCCTAAGATTTGAAACAGTTTAATTGTCTTGATTGTTCTTGACTTTGAAGTGATGTTTATTTTTTTAGCTCCTTACATCAAGTCACTTTTTAACTTGTCTGCAGCAATTTCCATTAAAAAAAAATTCTATCTGTGTAATGTGACCGTTACGCTCGGAGCATGTTCATTACTGTTCAAACCTGTCTCAGAGCCCCACATCGTCCGGCGCCATCGAAAAGGAACAAAGAAACAAAAATAAATAAATCCGACTCGTCTTATCTTTCTTTTTATTTTTTTTAACACAATTCGTTTATTACCGGTTTTTATTCCCTCCGTCTCGACACCAGCTTAAAAAGTCTCTTTCTGCTACTCTGGGGCCACATGTCCATCTCCCCTGGTCGCGTTTTCCTTTATGCTCCACTACACGCCAGCTGCAGACATCTATTTCTCGTCTTCGACTTTACATGGCCATATTTTTCAACCGCACTTTATCCTCTGCTGATTATGTGGTGTTTTTCCACCTTTCTCTTGTTCGTTGACACTTTCTAATTTGCATATGTGCTTTTTTCGATCACTGTTGCTAATATCCTCGAAAGACAGTTATCTTACAGCTCCTGCTGATATTTCTCACGTGCTCACACGTGCTATGTTACATCGTATCTAAAACTAAATGAAATTTCCATGAACAAAGTTTCTTTCTTAGCACTGCCCGGCTCTGGAACCCAATACTATGCGGCTGCTTCCCCGCTGAATATAATATGATCTTTTACAAGTTCTTATTGAGCCACTCTCTTAAGTAATCAAATCCTACAAATTTCCACTGTATAGTGAGGTGTTCGACTGAGCGCCAATCTTTGGTCCCTCCTTGCAAGACATTCACAGCAACGAACTCGTTTTCTACCACATTGTATAATGAACATTTGTTAAATCGTTCATGGAATTCAAACACCTTTGGTTTTCTCATTAAAATTAAGAGGAATAGAGCTGATCTTACTCGACATGAAACCTATTTAGTTTCACGTTTCTGAATTTTTGAGATGAGGATTGGTTATTTGTATCATTTGGATTCTTTGGACTACTGTTATCATCTTGAGTGTGACTTTCACAATGTTTTGGTCGATGTAACCTCTGACCTTCTTCAGGTGTATCTTGTAAATACTCAATGTGGGCGACCGAAAAAATACAACTGCAAATTACTTAAGACCTCTATCCAGACATTGCTGATGGAATAAGAGTATGCTACCCCCGTGAAGTAAATAAATGAATTCCTGAGTTCGACAGAAACATTCCCAACTTTTACAAAATAAATCTGAAGAAATATCGTGAAAATGACACTCAGGATGAGAATAGTAGTCTGAAGAATCCAAATAATGCAAACTATTTAGTTTAATTTCTTTGATGTAGTTTCTGATATATTTACATCTTAAATGATATTAACATAAAAGGTACTCGACTGAGCTCCAATCTTTTGATTTCTTGTTATTCGCAGCAAGCACTCGTCTTTCTGCCAAATATATATAAAAAAGACTTTCATTTTTTTTAATCTAGCATCACACCAAATTTTTATTGAGCTTCTTTGCAAGGGTTTCCACCTGTAGAACATATTATTTTGGGACTGATTCCCTGCTGATTTCAACTTGGTCAAATTCGTGGCTAGCGTTAACAGATACTTGCTGATAACCGCCCCTATAAATACTCCCATAGTTTTCCTCATCTTTTGCTGACAATCATTTCAGTCTCACTAATCTTTATCTCTTTTTTTTTTTTTACACAGTGATCACCACTTATCAAGGCCCGGAAGCCACTCAGGGATAAGGGTTATTGCAAGTACATTACGTTAGTGTGGAGATTTGATGAAGTGTTTACTTAAGGGGGCGGTGCATTAGGAATTTGTTAACATTGGACTTGAAGACATCCAAGTTGTAGTCCGGTGGGAAGCAGGCAGATGGAACAGAGTTCCACAGGCGTGCAGTTCTAAGAAAGAAGCTTTGTTCATGGAATCCATGTTTTGATTAAGGCACAGATAAAGAGTGGGGGAAATTTTTCACAGTGGATTCGGCTAGACGGGTGTTTTTTGTGAAAGATTGGCGAGGGGGGGGACCAGAGATTGGAGTTCAGACGAGCAACTGCCATGGAAATAACGATAAAACACCTCAGTGCACTTTGGCCTTGCTAAGAGATGATTTAATTTTTTTTTTAATATCAATTAAAAACAATTATATGTAATCATTTCCAAATTTTCTAATTTCATTTTTCATTAAATAAAAACTTTAAAAAATTTATTTAGACCCATGGATATTCCACGGTTGTATGTTTCACATTCTATATAAGAGCCAAGTATGTTTTAGGATGAAGTACTGTACCACATTTGAACAGGACTTGCTCGGAGCACTCTATTCTACCTTGACAGGGTTCAAAACGAACTTTGTAATCTAGTAGGCGATGCCCTTTTCTCTTCTCTGCAACCTCTTTCCACAGTAGAGACGCTGCTGGGCAGTCTCTACGCTATCGCTATTTTCATGGCAAGTGTTCGACTGAGCTCCAATTTATGGTCCTTCCTCTTCAAAACACTTGTCTAGCCAAAATCACTATCCCCCCACGCTCTATGGGTGCTTAAAGCTAAACGTGGCTTCCATGAACAAAGCTTCTTTCCTAGAATTACCCGCCTGTGGAACTAATCTGCTGGCATGCTTTCCAGCTGATTACAATATCATCATCTTCAAGTACAATGTAAACAAGTTACTGAATCGTCCTCGTAAATAATCTAATTTATACCAAGTTCCACCAAAACGATTACTACACTACTGTCCCAAAACTACAATACACATGTTGATCCTTATCATCGAGTGGCCTTCAGGCCTTGATATGTGGTAAACTCTTTGTAAAAAAAAAAAAAAAGAAAAAAACAGTGCTGCATAGAAGACTGCAATCATGACAACATAACTATCCTCATCCATGAATTGAGCATTGAAGGAGAGTACTATATATGATTAACTGAAGCAATAGTATCGGCTTATTCTCTGAGGGAGTTAATATTTATCAAGGCCTGAAGGCTCGTCGAGGATAAGGGTTTACGAGTGTAAAGTGGTTGGTGAGACAGCAGCTTACTGAACAGTAGTGGTGTGTGGAATTTGATTATTTAAGGAGAGAGCGGATCAACTGAAATTTGTTTATATTGGACTTGAAGAGGACTATGTCGTAGTCAGCTCTAAGAAAGAAACTTTGTTTATGGAGTTTGTGTTTAGATTTATGCTTCAGACACAGATGCCGAATCTTCATTAGTAAAAGATATGTAGAAAAAAAAAAAACAACTTTAAAACGGTTAATAGTTTTTGTTCTTATCGTGAGTGTTCACAACGTTTCGAGCGATGTAATCTCCGACCTTCTTCCGGGGAATCTTTCTATTTAACTTTGGAATCTGCATAGAGCTTTGAATGGAACATTTTATTTAATCTGCATTGATAACGTGCTCTCTTGCTCCTATTTACATGCCTCCCCGCAAGGGCAGAGTTAAACACAAGGTCGGTTTTTAATGTGAGAAAAATCCACCTCCCCAAAAATTGTCTCAGTCATGAAGGATTTCTCTTCCACTGTACAATGGGGTAAGGAGTGGCTGGTTACTTTTAATGCATCTAAAATCAAGCTTCTCTCTTTACATCATCAACATTCTGATCCACATCTGGCATCAATTGAAATGAATAGCTCTCGTCTTCAGGAGGCCTCAAGTTTTGACAAGCTTCTGGGCTTCACCATTACTCCTGATCTTAAATGGAACACGTACATCAAATCTGTTGCCAAGGCCGCTGGAAAAATGGTGGGATCTTTCTATCGATCTGGTAGATATCTCACTGCTGATGCTATTCTCCATCTATATAAGAGCCAGGTACGTCCAAGGGTGGAATACTGTTGCCACATCTGGGCAGGAGCTGCTAGAAAGAACTTGTCCTGCCTTGATAGAGTTCAAAATAGACTTCGTAGCCTCGTAGGAGATGTCCTTTTCTCTTCCTTGCAACCTCTATCTCACAGAAGAGATGTTGCGAGTTTGTCTCTGATGTATCGTTATTTTCATGGAAAGTGTTCGACTGAGCTTCAATCTATGGTCCCCCCTCGCCAAACTTTCACAAGAAACACTCGTCTAGCTGTAAACACTATTAATAATTCCCCCCACTCTTTATCTGTGCCTAAACCTAAACGTAGATTCCATGAACAAAGCTTCTTTCTTAGAACTGCACGCCTGTGGAATTGTCTTCCGTTTTCCTGCTTTCCGGCTGACTAAAATATGGTTGTCTTCAAGTCTAATGTAAATAAGTTCTTGATGAGCCGTTCCATATAAGTTATCAAATTTACCAAATTTTCATTACTAATGATTACTATATTGTCCAATTTCTACTGTACACTCTTTAACCCTTATCCTTGAGTGGCCTCTTAGTCTTGATAGTGTGGTGATGCCTATGTAAAAAAAAAAAAAAACTGACCGAGTACAGAAAAGGTGAAGTGTAGCATCAGAACAGATTTTTGAATAAAAACTTTTTTGAAATTTCATCGATTTTATTTATTTAATGTTCAATGATGATTTCTTGTTAGAATGTGCAAGTACAAGGGTCATTCTAAAAGCAAAGTCTCCTATTTTTTTTTATTCAAAATATTGACGCATTACAAAGATGGGAGTGGTACCATTAAAAAAAGTGACGCTTTATACTCTAGAATTTATTTTTCCACATAGTCACTACGATTCTCAGTTCACTTTTGCCAGGAATCCAATGACATATCTCTGCTTCTGACGTTCATTCATGGCAGGTATTGTTTTCCGAAAGTCTCACACCATCAATACGCCAACATCTGAAACAGATATGAAACTTTCATGAAAGGGGTTATGAATGCATAAGTTCAATCATCATAACAATGCAATTTGTAATCCCCTCTGACCGTCAACATTCTCAATGCACTTTTCGCATCGATGAACGATGGCTGTGCATGAGCGTCTGGAGCGCGCTTTTTTATATGAATGCCATTCCAAAAGTAAAGGTATAGCACAATCACGTTGACACACCGGTTCTCGCCAGATCACCGATGTTAAGCAACGTTGAGCCTGGCCAGTACCAGATTGGTGACCATTTGGGAAGGCTACGTGCTGTATGTACCTTCTGGGAAGGTTGAGCGTGAGGCCAGCACCTTCACCCTGTAAAAAGAACTCCTCACTACAAAAGCATCTACAAAATGTTGTAGATGACCTATGCCCCTCCAGGGGTTCAAGGACTATGGATGGATTCCAAAAGTAAAGCCTGTTATGTTTTGAAATCAAAAAGTTGGAAAGTTACAAAAACTGAAGCAGTACCATTAAAACGAGCGACCGTTTGTGCTCAAGAATTTATTTTTCTACATAGTCACCACCATTCTCAATTGCTTTTTGCCAGGAATTCAGTGACACATCTCTGCTTCTGACACATGTCCATGACAGGTGTTGTTTTCTTAATCTCACACTGTTTATACCTCAATATCTGCAACAGATATGAAACTTTCAGGACATGAATGCTCAGCCATCATAATAATGCAATTTGCAATCCCTTCAATTCCATTCAAGCAGGATTTAAAAAAAAATAGGAGGCATTACGTTTGGAATGCCCTCCCCTGTATTTTGATTCATTGATTGTTTGTGAAAATATTTACATTGTTCATTGATCTCTTAAGTTTTAGGTATTGTAGTTTGTCATTTTTGGTTCTCCGACAAAAGGAGGGTGGACCTGTAGATTCACCCCTGTCCGTTCGTCTGTTTGCACTGTTCTCAATAATTACACTTTGGAAATTTTTTAAATTTTGCACAAACATTAAACATGATACGAGTAAAAATGTAACAGAACGGATTTTCCGGGAAAACTCTGGTTGCCCCCATAGGGGGTGTCTTTCGATTTAAAATTGCTAAAATGATACTTTTGTGCTTATTAAAAAAATTGATGCCTTGGAGTTTTATAAAACTTTCTGAAAAGTTGTAAGTAACTGATTTCTATATAATTTTGTTTGCCTATACTTTGTGGTAACTCTTGGGTGTGCCCAGGGGCTCTTTTAGGGCTAATAAAAACACTCCATTTTTGGGACTATTTTACCATATTTGTCCAAAATTTTCTGTGTATGTCTATTTAGCAGTTTTGCATGGTGCTGAACTTAAATTTAAATATGTTAAGGCCTTGGGGACTTTGGGGGCTAAATAGGAGAGGGGGGCAAATGATGGACTTCGTCATTTTTTTTTTTTTTTGCATGGTGTAAAACTCAAATTTACATATGTTAAGACCTAAAACTGTACTGTTTGTTCATTTCTAACAGGATTTGACGTCCCCTGGGGACTTTTGGGGCTAAATCGGGCCGGGGCAAATGCAGAACTTAGCAATTTTTTTATGCCTCGTTCTCTGTGCACTCACGGGGAACATGCGCGCTTCACTTGTTGTAAGTTAAAATTTGTCCATTGATCATTAGATCGAGTAGTTTTAGAAAGATGACATCATAATTTAAGCAAGAATGAAGATAGGTTTTAAGGTGCGTCTTTAGACTTCAGAGCAGAATCGCATGTGCTGCAAATCTTTTGAATCTGGTGATAACGCTATAAGAAGGAAATACCTAAGGATGCTTAGTTTGATATCATTGTGATGTATGCTTAATATCATCATGTGTGTCTGTGGTCTTAATGTGATACTCTGCCCAATAATAGAAGTTCAAATCTCAATTTGTCTTTTCGTTTGGAACGATAATCATGGCCGATCAAAACCCAAAGGAATTACCTGTGGCAAGAAGTTGCCAATTACCGCACATTCAGTGATTTTTTTTTCTATTTTTTAATTTGTTTGTTTTGTTGTTTTTCTTGCTAAAACAAACCTGGCATTTAGCAGAATGTGATGATAAAGCCAACTCTAACATCATGGTTGTTTGTTTGTTTCTTGAAGAACGGCATCAGCCCCCCTTTTTTTTTTATTGGTGTTGGCAAATAAAAGCAAAGAAAACAGTCGCCCGACCCATGTAAGTGTCAGAAAGAATTTCACTTTCTTTCCTTCTCACTTTCTTTTTCTCTTTCTTTCTTTTTCTCTTTCTTTCTTTTTCTCTTTCTTTCTTTTACTCTTTGTTTTATCCCCCTTTCTCTCTCCCTTTTACTCTCTTTCTCTTTCTCTCTCTCTCTCTGTTTCCTTTACTCTCTCTCTCTGTTTCCTTTACTCTCTCTCTCTGTTTCCTTTGCTCTCTCTCTCTGTTTCCTTTACTCTCTCTCTGTTTCCTTTACTCTCTCTGTTTCCTTTACTCTCTCTCTGTCTGTTTCCTTTACTCTCTCTCTGTTTCCTTTACTCTCTCTCTCTCTCTGTTTCCTTTACTCTCTCTTTTACTCTCTCTCTCTTTTACTCTTTCTTTTACTCTCTCTCTCTTTCTTTTACCCTCTCTCTCTTTCTTTTACCCTCTCTCTCTTTCTTTTACCCTCTTTCTTTTACTCTCTCTCTTCTAATCTCACTTTTACTGTCTTTCTTTTACTCTCTCTCTCTCTTTTTTACTCTTTTTTACTCTCTTTTTTACTCTTTCTTTTACTCTCTTTTACTCTCTCATTTACTCTCTCTTTTACTCTCTCATTTACTCTCTTTTATTCTCTTTTACTCTCTCTCTTTTACTCTCTCTCTCTCTCTTTTACTCTTTCTCTTTTACTCTCTCTCTTTTACTCTTTCTTTCCCCCTCTCTCTTTCTTTCCACCTCTCTCTTTCTTTTACCCTCTCTCTCTTTCTTTACCCTCTCTCTCTCTCTTTCTTTTACCCTCTCTCTCTCTCTTTCTTTTACCCACTCTCTCTCTTTCTTTTACCCTCTCTCTCTTTCTTTTACCCTCTCTCTCTTTCTTTTACCCCCTCTCTCTCTTTCTTTTGCTCTCTCTCTCTCTTTCCCCCCTCTCTCTCTTTCCCCCCTCTCTCTCTTTCCCCCCTCTCTCTTTTTCTTTTACCTCTCTCTCCTTCTTTTACCTCTCTCTCTCCTTCTTTTACCTCTCTCTCCCCTTCTTTTACCTCTCTCTCCCCTTCTTTTACCTCTCTCTCTCCTTCTTTTACCCTCTCTCTCCTTCTTTTACCCTCTCTCTCTCTCCTTTACCCTCTCTCTCTCTCCTTTACCCTCTCTCTCTCTCCTTTACCCTCTCTCTCTCTTTCTTTTACCCTCTCTCCCTCATTCTTTTACCCTCTCTCCCTCACCCTCTCTCCCTCTTTCTTTTACCCTCTCTCCCTCTTTCTTTTACCCTCTCTCCCTCTTTCTTTTACTCTCTCTCCCTCTTTCTTTTACCCTCTCTCTCTCTTTCTTTTACCCTCTCTCCCTCTTTCTTTTACCCCCTCTGCCCTCTTTCTTTTACCCTCTCTTTCTTTCTTTTACTCTCTCTATCTTTCTTTTACTCCCTCTCTCTCTTCCTTTTACTCTCTCTCTCTCTTTTAATCTCTCTCTCTCTCTTTTACTCTCTCTCTTTCTTTTACTCTCTCTCTCTTTTTTTTACTCTCTCTCTTTTACTCTCTCTCTCTCTCTCTTTTTTACTCTCTCTCTCTCTTTTACTGTCTCTCTCTTTCTTTTTCCCTCTCTCTCTTTCTTTTTACCCTGTCTCTTTCTTTTTTGCCCCCCCTCTCTCTCTACTTCTTTTACCTTTCTCTCTCCTTCTTTTACCTCTCTCTCTCTCCTTCTTTTTCCTCTCTCTCTCTCCTTCTTTTACCCGCTCTCTATCTTATTTTACTCTCTCTCTCTTTCTTTTACCCCCTCTCTCTCTTTCTTTTACCCCCTCTCTCTCTTTCTTTGACCCCCTCTCTCTCTTTCTTTGACCCCCTCTCTCTCTTTCTTTTACCCCCTCTCTCTCTTTCTTTTACCCCTCTCTCTCTTTCTTTTACCCCCTCTCTCTCTTTCTTTTACCCTCTCTCTCTTTCTTTTACACTCTCTCTTTCTTTTACCTCTCTCTCTTTCTTTTTCCCTCTCTCTCTTTCTTTTTCCCTCTCTCTCTTTCTTTTACCTTTCTCTCTCCTTCTTTTACCTTTCTCTCTCCTTCTTTTACCTTTCTCTCTCCTTCTTTTACCTCTCTCTCTCCTTCTTTTACCTGTCTCTCTCCTTCTTTTACCCATCTCTCTCCTTCTTTTACCCCCTCTCTCGCTCCTTTTACCCTCTCTCCCTCTTTCTTTTACTCTCTCTCCCTCTTTCTTTTACCCTCTCTCTCTCTTTCTTTTACCCTCTCTCCCTCTTTCTTTTACCCCCTCTGCCCTCTTTCTTTTACCCTCTCTTTCTTTCTTTTACTCTCTCTATCTTTCTTTTACTCCCTCTCTCTCTTCCTTTTACTCTCTCTCTCTCTTTTAATCTCTCTCTCTCTTTTACTCTCTCTCTTTCTTTTACTCTCTCTCTCTTTTTTTTACTCTCTCTCTTTTACTCTCTCTCTCTCTCTTTTACTCTCTCTCTCTTTTACTGTCTCTCTCTTTCTTTTTCCCACTCTCTCTTTCTTTTTACCCTGTCTCTTTCTTTTTTGCCCCCCTCTCTCTCTACTTCTTTTACCTTTCTCTCTCCTTCTTTTACCTCTCTCTCTCTCTCCTTCTTTTTCCTCTCTCTCTCTCCTTCTTTTACCCGCTCTCTATCTTATTTTACTCTCTCTCTCTCTCTCTCTTTCTTTTACCCCCTCTCTCTCTCTTTCTTTTACCCCCTCTCTCTCTTTCTTTGACCCCCTCTCTCTCTTTCTTTTACCCCCTCTCTCTCTTTCTTTTACCCCCTCTCTCTCTTTCTTTTACCCCCTCTCTCTCTTTCTTTTACCACCTCTCTCTCTTTCTTTTACCCCATCTCTCTCTTTCTTTTACCCCCTCTCTCTCTTTCTTTTACCCTCTCTCTCTTTCTTTTACACTCTCTCTTTCTTTTACCCTCTCTCTCTTTCTTTTTCCCTCTCTCTCTTTCTTTTTCCCTCTCTCTCTTTCTTTTACCTTTCTCTCTCCTTCTTTTACCTCTCTCTCTCCTTCTTTTACCTGTCTCTCTCCTTCTTTTACCCATCTCTCTCCTTCTTTTACCCCCCTCTCTCTCTCCTTTTACCCTCTCTCCCTCATTCTTTTACCCTCTCTCCCTCAATCTTTTACCCTCTCTCCCTCAATCTTTTACCCTCTCTCCCTCATTCTTTTACCCTCTCTCCCTCATTCTTTTACCCTCACTCCCTCATTCTTTTACCCTCACTCCCTCATTCTTTTACCCTCACTCCCTCATTCTTTTACCCTCACTCCCTCATTCTTTTACCCTCACTCCCTCTTTCTTTTACCCTCTCTCCCTCTTTCTTTTACCCCCTCTCCCTCTTTCTTTCTTTTACCCTCTTTTTTTTTTTTCCTCCCTCTCTCTCTTTCTTTTACTCCCTCTCTCTCTTTCTTTTACTCCCTCTCTCTCTCTCTCTTTCTTTTACTCCACCTCTCTCTCTTTCTTTTACTCCCTCTCTCTCTCTTTCTTTTACTCCCTCTCGCTCTCTCTTTCTTTTACTCCCTCTCGCTCTCTCTTTCTTTTACTCCTTCTCTCTCTCTCTCTTTCTTTTACTCCCTCTCTCTCTCTTTCTTTTACTCCCTCTCTCTCTTTCTTTTACTCCCTCTCTCTCTTTCTTTTACTCCCTCTCTCTCTTTCTTTTACCCTCTCTCTTTCTTTTACTCTCTCTTTCTTTTACTCTCTCTCTCTCTTTTACTCTCTCTTTCTTTTACTCTCTCTCTTTCTATTACTCTCTCTCTCTTTCTATTACTCTCTCTCTCTCTTTTACTCTCTCTCTCTCTTTTTAGCTCTCTCTCTCTCTTTCTTTTGCTCTCTCTCTCTCTTTCTTTTGCTCTCTCTCTCTCTTTCTTTTGCTCTCTCTCTTTCTTTTGCTCTCTCTCTTTCTTTTGCTCTCTCTCTTTCTTTTGCTCTCTCTCTCTTTCTTTTGCTCTCTCTCTTTCTTTTACTCCCTCTCTCTCTTTCTTTTACTCCCTCTCTCTCTTTCTTTTACTCTCTCTCTTTCTTTTACTCTCTCTCTTTCTTTTACTCTCTCTCTTTCTATTACTCTCTCTCTCTTTCTATTACTCTCTCTCTCTTTTTAGCTCTCTCTCTCTTTCTTTTGCTCTCTCTCTCTCTTTCTTTTGCTCTCTCTCTCTCTTTCTTTTGCTCTCTCTCTCTTTCTTTTGCTCTCTCTCTCTTTCTTTTGCTCTCTCTCTCTCTCTTTCTTTTGCTCTCTCTCTTTCTTTTGCTCTCTCTCTTTCTTTTGCTCTCTCTCTTTCTTTTACTCTCTCTCTCTTTCTTTTACTCTCTCTCTCTTTCTTTTACTCTTTCTCTCTTTCTTTTACTCTCTCTCTCTTTCTTTTACTCTCTCTCTCTCTTTCTTTTACTCTCTCTCTCTCTTTCTTTTACTCTCTCTCTCTCTTTCTTTTACTCTCTCTCTCTCTTTCTTTTACTCTCTCTCTCTTTCTTTTACTCTCTCTCTCTCTTTCTTTTACTCTCTCTCTCTCTTTCTTTTACTCTCTCTCTCTTTTTCTTTTACTCTCTCTCTTTTTCTTTTTCTCTCTCTCTCTCTTTCTTTTACTCCCTCTCTCTCTTTCTTTTACTCCCTCTCTCTCTTTCTTTTACTCTCTCTCTTTCTTCTACTCTCTCTTTCTTTTACTCTCTCTTTCTTTTACTCTCTCTCTCTTTTACTCTCTCTCTCTTTCTTTTGCTCTCTCTTTCTTTTTTTCTCTCTCTCTCTTTCTTTTGCTCTCTCTTTCTTTTTTTCTCTCTCTCTCTCTTTTGCTCTCTCTCTCTTTCTTTTGCTCTCTCTCTCTCTCTTTTGCTCTCTCTCTCTTTCTTTTGCTCTCTCTCTCTTTCTTTTGCTCTCTCTCTCTCTTTCTTTTGCTCTCTCTCTCTTTCTTTTGCTCTCTCTCTCTCTTTCTTTTGCTCTCTCTCTCTCTCTTTCTTTTACTCTCTCTCTCTTTCTTTTACTCTATCTCTCTCTCTTTCTTTTACTCTCTCTCTCTTTCTTTTACTCTCTCTCTTTTCGTTTTCTCTCTTTTCTTTTTCTCTTTTTTCGTTTTCTCTTTTTTCGTTTTCTCTTTTTTCGTTTTCTCTTTTTTCGTTTTCTCTTTTTTCTTTTTCTCTTTTTTTCTCTTTATCACGTTCTCTTTCCCTTTCCCCTTGTTTCCATAAGCAACAATCAGTTTCTATTGTCAACAATAAGAACTTATTACACTGACACATACAACGATTACTGATGCTCTTTTCAAACACATGAATTAATACGTGGCGCCAGCGATGCTGGGTCTGATGGCTCTGTCAGAAGTATGGGTGAGGGCAAACAGACAGACTATGGGTCCTATTGAGTTAGCCCACTGATGGAATGAGACTTTGGGTCCCATAAAAACATTCCAAACCATCCACCGTATCCAATCACACATTAGAATCAGTTTCATCCACACATAACCACGAAACATTTCACAAAATTACTCAATCAGCGAAAATCATTTCCACAAATCGATTTTAATTTTTTTTTTAGTTTGTTTTCTTTTCTTTTTTTAAACACGCACATTTTTTTTTATAGATCGATTGCCACCACTTTAACTATAAGGAATTACATTGCTTAATATCCGGACAACTACTTAATTGCCGAAAATTTAAATGCGACATTCGTTTTCAGCATAGTCGAAAACCTCTGTATGTGTCGTCATTCTAAAGGAAAATGTTAAGGTGAAAACCAAGTAAAAATGTACCAAAAATCTGAAGAACATAAAGAATAAATTTTCTTTCCAAATTATTAGATTCGGTATTAAATATCCCTAAAATGGATTAATATGCCGTTATAAATACTGAAAGTGAGTTAATGAACATTTGCTTCACCAAGGCTTTTCTGCAACATATTTTACTCAAATAAAATGCATGTAAGTCGCGAAAGTAAGGAATATTTTATGTTAAAAAAGAAAAACAATCCGTTTTACTTGTCATAATTAAGCATAATTTGCAATAATCTTATCAAGTCATCATCTGTTATAAGTTACTGCCTTTATACTTACCCACACTCACTTGGTTGCTTGACCACAGTTCTTAATTTGGTACTTATGCAAAATAAGGAACATGATATTGTCTGAATTTTCTGGACTGTTTACGTAAAACGCCTGAAAGTGTCAAACAAAAGTTTCGTGATCTTTTTTTCACACAAAGATAGGCCATTTTTTTTTTCACTGAAAAATATATTTCTGTTATTATGAAAATAATTCAATGAAAAATAAATTGAAAAATGAAAACGATATTTTTTTGGTTACGAAAAAATACAATAATTATTAAACAATTTGTACAAACGTTTAAGATTATAATTCAAACCAAGAAAAAAAACATAAAACACTCATGTAATATATTTAGTTTTGGATTAACAAACAACTGACAGCAATTCTTTTTTATTTTTGAAAAATATTTTTATGAATTTTTCTTTTGTAATGATTTTTTTTTTTTGTTCAAATCAAATTAAATATTTATTTATTTTAATTAGAAACCAATAATAGCCAATGTTTAAATACGGTTAGCTGGAAAGCCAAGGAGAATATAGAGAGAAAATGTTTTTGATTGGACGTCTCGCAAAAGTTGGACGGCCACCAATCAACTTTCCCTGGATCGGAAGGAATGGCGAAGAATAAATCGCATGGGTTTGCAATCTGCACCAAGCGGAAGATGAGACTCATGGTGATAGTTGCTGCAATTTCATTGGTTTAGCAGTCTGGTGTTTCACGTAAACTATCCTGAAAATTCTGACGATAGCATAGTCGTTATTCTGCATAAGTACCCTTATTTTTATACAGTGCTCGCTTCAGTCTCTCTCTCTCTCTCCCTTGGTTTATTAATAATCAAAGCTAATAAAACTATCTATAGATTAGAAGAGTCCATTTTGAGCAACAAACAATATTACTATAGTTTTAAGTAGCCAGTGGTCAACTGTATGAGTAGTCTGGTAACGGACAAGTAAAACTACCAACGGTGATTTTATATTAAGGCTATAATGTTCCATTATGTTCAGATATACAAAACGATTCTCTGAGTTCTGATTGATTGCTAGTTCATGAATGAATATTCTAGTGTATAAATATTGAGCCATTCAAAGAAGATAGTATTTTATGGTGAATGCTCCAACAAACTGCAGGCACTTGTACCCACTCGACGTAGATACCTCCGACAAACACGACAAGCAACTAAGTCCCACCCCTACACAGTAGAGATCCCTAGATGTAAGAGAGCTTTCTACTCCAGTAGTTTCTTCTCCAGAACTGCTAGACTTTGAAATTCCCTTCCGGGTTCCTGCTTCCCCAACTGTACTGACATGCAGAAGTTCAAGTGTAAAGTGAACCGACATCTTGCTGCCCAACTCCTTACATAGTACCTCTGTAACTTATGTCTCTGATAGTAGCCCCCTACATCAAAGTGGCGATGTGCCTTGTTTGGGGTGAAACTGTAATGATAAGAAAAAGTTTCTCTGCCAACTGCATGCTCAGAAGCTTTTATACTGAAAAGTGTTATTTTTATTCTACTGGTTGATTTTTATTAGCACTTTCTTAATAAAAGTGGTCAGTGAGTTTCGACTAGGGGTATAATTTAGAGCTATGTAGCCCTTCAAATGAAGAGGAGAGAAAATAAAATAATTAAAGTGACCTTCTTTTGGGTCAACGTAATTTTTGTTCCGAAACTCCACGATTCTCACCAATGAAATGATTATACATAGACATTTTAATTAATTAATTTATTTTTTTTTACCTATTTAAGAAATTTTAAGTAGAACGGCCACTGGAGTAAATGTAGGTTGATTGATGATTCAAGTTAAGAATAAGATAACTATTTTCTATGCATGGTGTAGTATCTGTTCTGATACCACACTTCATCTTTTCCGTCCTCGGTTAGTGAATGGAGAAACTTAATGGACAATTAAATAGGATCACACATCATTAATTACACACTAAATCACCCAATTCCAAAGAGCAATTTGAGAGGATGTAACTCTCATAACAATAATAAAGCTAATAGCTACATTAGTTTTACAACAACTACTCTATGCAACCGTCTCAGCATGCATCGTATAAACTGCATTTGAATTTATCAACAAAAACATTTAAGACAAATTCAAATTTATAACACTAGAATGATACATTCTTTAATCAATATTATTAAACATTAAAAATACTGTTATTTTTATTTAAATCCAGCATATACATGGTGACCCCAAAAATACAGAGGACATTCAATTGTTTTTCGAGGCATTTTACAGTCCACGGAAAAAAAAGGCCAAAGACCCTAGTGTTTTGATGTGATGCTTTGAATATAATAAACTAGTTATGACCAAAGTTTCATTTCATTCGGACAAAACACTAAGAAACGGTGCCTAATTAGAGTTGGGGGCCGTTTTTTTAGTCACCCTGTATATATATATATATATATATATATATATATATATATATATATATATATAGACTTTTAGGGGTATATTTTAAACATTTGAATAACACAAGGCACAGTGCCATTATTAACTGTTGAGGGTTTTTTTTTATAGTTTAACCAAATATTATTAAAGAAGGAATATTTTACATAGAATGGAAACCAAAATACACTTCTAAAATATATTTCTTCTTTTCTTCTCGTTAGCTCTAATTCAAACTTTAAAAACATAAATTAGACAAAAGGGATAAATAAGAGGTGAGACAGAAAAAAAACTCTATTGAGACGTCTTTCGGTCGACACTTTTCAAAATGAACGTCGGCAACGGGGAGAAACATCGTTTAAAAACGTGGTCAAAACCCCATAAATTACTAGCGAGGGTAGAAAAAGTCATACGGCACAATCACGTTGACACACCGGTTCTCACCAGATCACCGAAGTTAAGCAACGTTGAGCCTGGCCAGTACCAGATGGATGACCATTTGGGAAGGCTAGGCGCTGTATGTACCTTCTGGGAAGGTTGGGCGTAGGGCCAGCACCCTCACCCTCTAAAAAGAACTCCTCGCTACAAAAAACATTTATAAAAGTTGTAGATGGCCTATGCCCCTCAAGGGCTATGGGAGGGTTGAAAAATAGTCTGGGGAAAGAATAAAAGGGAACAATCTCAACGAACACCCATGAGTTTCAAATTATGGGTATGTTCTGTTTATTTACACGGAGACGGTTGACGAAAATTAATAGATACCGTCTCGAGAATTTTATAGTAAATCATCGAGTGTGTTCTGTGATAGAGAAACTCGAGAAAGTTTCATTCGTGTATCCTCCGGTGCAGATCTGGCATTGCAACAAATGTTCACCGATGGCAAACTTATGAGCCTGTACATGACCGGATGTTTGGCCATTTTTTGTGTCTACGTATCGAAGGGAGGATATGTTGGGAAAATCTAACCTCTAAACGCTGAATGGTATGCCCCACGTAGTCAGCCTCGTACTAACCGTAAAATGATGAAGCACTATATTGTATTGAAAGAAGGGGAAATCGGTTCTTGTAACAAACACTTTGAACTTTGGTTGCAAAATAGCAACGTGAAATGGCTGTAGAAATTTTATGTGAAAACTCTTGGCTTTTAACACCAATCCACGAGAGCTTCACATATGGAAGTTCACAAACACACAGGCATATCTTTCTCTCATATATGTCATAATAACGTTGACACACAGATTCCCGTCAGATCACCAAAGTGAAGCAAAGTAAGGCCTGGTCAGTACTAAAATGGGTGACTATTTGGGAATTCCAAGTGCTGTACGTGCTCTCTGCTTATCTCGGCAATGTTTTCAGTCAGTCTTGAGCCTCTCCTTGCTACTGGACCCAAGCAGTGCCGATTCAGGAGAGGTGTGGTTGGAATTTCGCAACCCTTGCCTCATAATTAGATGTGCAGCTACATTTAGAGGGGTGTCCATTGTTTCTTGGGACTGAACAGTCATCGAATGTGTAATATATATATAAGTACATAAGTCTAATAAAGTATGTTGAGAAACCCTTTAGTAAGAGTTAAAAACATTTATTATTCGGAAAGGAAACACAGATAAATGAAAGTCCTTAATCCGCAGGGTTTCGAAGAAATGCTTTGATACAGCCATACATGTGTGTGCATATATGTTTATATTTGTATGTATTCATACATGTAAACATGTGTGCATATATACATATAAATATGTGTACACACACACACACACACATATTTGAGTATATGCGTGATGTCTGTACACAGGTATAAGGAGAAGAGGACTATCTTCCTAATCTTCCGCTCTCATTTTCAATGAGGAATTTTTTAGATGCGCAAACGGCGAAATGCTTTCACCAATTCCAAGATAACAAAAGCATTTGTTCTGCCATTTCTAACAAATGATAGGAATCTGAAATCAGTTTTGAAATAAATTTGCCAAGAGGACATTTTTCTGTGTTTCACATCCAATTCAAACATGGAAGATCTTGTTTTACCTGAACGAAAACAAAGACAAAAAAAAAAAAAAAAAGCCGACAACTCAAATTCCCGAATACGTGTAAATGACGCGAGAGCGCACGTCGAAAAATATATATATTTGATAAGTGATGTTGAAGAAGGCGCTATATTTTTATTTTTAATTTCTCTTTGTTTCTGCGAGATATTCATCCTGAGGGTAGACATAGACAAATAATTCATAATTGATAAATGGAAGTTGCACTTTTTGCCTTTCGTTTTATGACGAATGGTTACATCTTTGGAAAATAAGTGATTCCTCAGATTGTTTTGCTTCGCATCGACTTCTAAGTTTCGAAAAACCTCCAAGAACGTGGAAAACATGGGATTAGAATATATTTAATGATTAATTGGTATAGTCATCTTTACATTTGAAAAATTCCAGCCCAATCCATAGTGTAAATTTTAGTCTGTAGGATCCCTTAAAATTAGAATGTCGTTTTTAAATCTTGTTTTATTTATAACCCGCTGTCTAAACCTGACGCTGCCCGGGAATATTTATTACTTTGAAATTTTTCTGACATTACCCAAGTAAGTAATAGATTTAAAAATTTAAATCTGGTGAACGTGTATCGCGAAGGCCGAAGAGGGGGTGGACGTGTGACGCAAAGGTAAAAGCGTAACGCGAACGAGGAAAGCGGAGTGGCCGTGACAGGCGAAGGCAAAAGCGAAGTGGGCGTGTAACGCAAAGGCGAAAGTGGAGTGGATGTGTTTCAAATTTATAAATAAAAAGTAACATTCTATAATTCAAAATAATTAATTTTAAAATATTTTTTTTCAATGCATAAATAAAATGTAACATTCAGTTTAGAATATAATAAATGTATTTTTAAATAACTTAAAAAAAAAGATGAATTTCTTTAAATAAGATAAACGTCTTAAGAATTGTAATCGCCATTTTAGAATTTTTAGAAAAAAGTATTAATGTTGGATTGTCTCCCCTTTTCACTTGTATCACTTTTCTGAAAATAAAACTAAAAAATATTTCCGGTGTGTCAAAGTACCCTTGTGCTGAAGATATTTATTTAACTACGATGTCGTCACCACTTAAGGCCCAATAGCCACTCGAGAATAAGGTTAAATAATATAATAAAAAAATAACTGGCACACGTTCACTTCAATCCGTCGCGAGTATGTTTTGGTTTTCATTTTCGAGAGAGTTATACTAACGAAAAGGGAAGGCAATCCAAGATTAATGTGTGTTTGTTTTTTCTCTAACAAAACTTTTCTGGTAATTCAAAACAAGTTCAATAAAGTAACGAAGTAATAAAACGAAAAACATTACCGAAGCATTTATTGAATTTAAATTATAAATAGATGTAACATGCAACAATCAAATATGAATATTTTTAATGTCTTTTTTTTTTTAAATATTTCTTTAATAAAATAAAAGTTACCATCTATTTTTCGGTAATTATTATTTTTTAATTTAGCAACAATACTTCAAAGTATATTTTTAATTTACAAATAAAATGTAATATTCTTTATTTGTAAATAATTATGTTTAAAATAGATAATATTTAGAAATGCACAAATGAAATCTAACTTTCAGTTTAGAATATTATGATATTAGATGGACTGTATGTTTTTATATAAGTTTTTGGGGGAACGAGATGAATTTCTTTAATTAAATAAAATACACGTCTTAAGAACTTTAACGCTCCTTTTAAAATATTTTAAGAACAAAGAGCATTAATTTTGGATTGCCTCCCTTTTCGCTAGTATCACTCTCCCGAAAATGAAAATAAAAAAATAAAAAATATAGCATACGCTGGGCGGTTTTAAGTGCAGTTTTGCCTTATAATTCAATATGTCCTTATCAAAGTTAGGTTAATGCGAGAAACACGGCAACACAGGGCAATTTTATTAATATAGAGCGTATTATATAGGATGGATTGAATTTTATTTCTATTTCGCTGATCATAAAACCATATTGATAGGGGAACAACCCTAATTATTCTTCCGTGGCTATGCATTTTAAATTTAGTAGACCATAAAATTAATAACATAAAATGTTTTCTTTTTAAGTTCATTTCAACAGAAACATGAACAAAAACAAAACTGAAATTAAATGAATATTTAATCGGGTAACGCTCGTATAACTGGATGTTTACATAAATCTAGGTCATCACACCTATTATACTTTCACTAAATATACTTTGAAAGTTTTTATTGAAATATTTTTTTCTTTTACATTGGCCAGCAAAAGTTTAGAACGTAATGATATGCTTTTTTTACAATTGTTTTGTTATGAACACACAATAAACATGATTCCCCCCCCCCTAAAAAAATGGTACTTGGAGATCATCGGATTTTTATCTGTTTATCAACTGTTTCACGACTGCGCATGCACAAATCGTTCACATTATGTTTAGAATAAGTAGGTTTGAAAACACTTTCTAAAGAACGTGTCAAGTTGGTCTAATGGTTATCGCACTCGAGTCGCTGCCGTTTGGTTTTGATCTTAGTGCGAGTATGTTTTACTTACAAGAAGTGAACTGTTTAGATAAAAAAAAAAACATAATACTCGCAGTAACATGTTTCAGTTTCTTTTCGTTTTTTTTACTTCAGTTTTTTATTTATTTCTTTTTTTAAGGTATTTAACATCACGATTAATACCTAATGCACTTTTGTTTATAATAAATAAGAATTGTGCATTAATTACAATATGATATAATATTTAGATGTATTTTACGACCGACCTGCTAGTATCTCTACAAAGAAATCATTCGTCCATGCATCGAGTATTTTTGCTACACCTGAGCTGGTACAGATTAGACCATTCCTTTGATGATTTGGTCCCTTTTGATTTGGAGTGCAGTTCTAGGTCCATCTACCAAACTCTAGTCCCTGATGCACCACTACAACGTTGCATCGCTGTGCTTGTTTTACAAGTACGTCGATGGATTATGCCCCAACAAATTTACTCTACTTGTATACCTCAACGTAAATTCCAACTAACCCAACTCGCAGCAAAATCCCGATCCTTCACCGCAGAAAACTTTTTACTTTTCTAGCTTATTTCTTCAGACTGCTTGCATTTGAAATTCCTTCTCTGCTCCTTTTTTCTCAAACTGTACCAACTAAAATTTAAATGTAATGTGAACAAACATCTAGCTGCACAACTCCACACTTAGGATGCTTCCCCTATAAATCTGGATACTAATTATACTAGCCGCTCAAGTGTAAGTGATAACGCGCCTTGTTTGGGGTGGATACAAGAAAAATTCCACCCCTTCACTGTAGACGTCAACAGACACCGGAAAGTTTTAGACTCTAGTAGATTTGTTTCTTGGACTGCTTGCTTTTGGAATTCCGTCTGTTTTCTGTTTCTCAAACTGTAATAACATACTAAAATATAAATCTAATATAGAAAAGACTATATGTCTGTCTATCTGTCCCCATATTTTCAAACTCTATCTCTTCCGAAACTAAAAGTCGCAGAGCGGCGCTAGGGGCCTCAAATGAATGACTTTTTTACGTCCTTTTATGGGTCTTTAGGCGGTATGAATAGTTTTTAAGGGGTCAAATTGAAAAAAAAATCGTTATACCTTTTGTACATTCATCTTAGTTTATTTTTAATCAGTTCATATGCGTGTCACGTTGGTACAGTGGTAACGTCACCAGCTTTGAATGCTACAGTTTCGATTTCGATTCTAGCAGATGGCACTGAAATTTTTTTTTTTTACTTTTAAAATCACGACTCTATGATAATATATACGAAATCTGGACAAATTAAAATATCATATTTAAGCGTATTTTACGACCGGGAAAAGCCGGATGCCCCCCGCTCCTCCCCCGCTAGTTTAATTTATAAAACTCATTATGCCTGTCTTTCTTCATTTTTCCAAACTATCTCTTCCGAAACTAAAAGTCGCAGAGTGGCACTAGAAGCCTCAAATGATTGGATTTTTTATAGATCGTTCTTTAATGGGTCTTTAGCCTGTTAAAATAGTTTTAAGGGGTTAAAATTGAAAAAAAAATCATTATACATTTTTGTACATTCGTCTTAGTTTATTTTTAATCAGTTCATATGCGTGTCACGTTGGTACAATGATAACATCACAAGCTTTAAATGCTACAGTTTTGCTTTCAGTTTCAATTCTAGCTAATGGTACCAAAATACTTTTTTTTATTTATTTTTGAAATCACGACTCTATGATAATATATACGAAATCTGGACAAATTAAAATATCATATTTAAGCGTATTTTACGACCTGGCAAAGCCGCCCCCCCCTCCGCTAGTAACATCCTAAAATTTAAATGTAATATGAATTAATTAGAGTAGTAGCTTACGTATCTATGCCTCGTTTGTAGTGAATTTAATAAAACATTCAACCAGTATTGAGTAATCATCATATTGTATGATTTCGAAGATTGTATTGTTAGCATTGGTTTCCTCGATATTTTTTTCATCAGAATTCTTTCGGGAAAGACATTGCTTAGTTACAGGAGGGACCACAAACATGCTGCCAACATCCTAAGTGAAAGTGACTCTAGTGCAACAAACTGTATTCGAACTTGAAACACTCTGGTCATAATCTGTGTTGTCAACTACTTGACCACCGTCACCTCCAGATGTTGAGTAATGAACATACTATATCAAGCGCTAGTATGACAGACAGAGGCTCTTATAAAAATGGTTAGGCTTCTCCCACCCGCTTCTGATTCATTCAGTTGGAAGCTTGGAATGTCCCCTATTTCTCTAGCATGTGGAATGAATTCTTCTCCTTTTTAGTTTTCTTAGAATGCGCATAATTGACATATTGCTTCGGGATGTCTCAATGTGCTTGAATATTTTTATTAACTTATCTTATTTAAGAGGTGGCCATGGTGAAATGGTTAATGCCACAAACTGGCAACTTTGGCCTGTCAAGTTCAAATTCAATTGGTTCCATAGCATGAGTTCCGCTAGTGGATGTTTACAACCTTCAACTAAATTTATATTATTTTCACTACTATTTTTCATCTTGAGTTTTATTCTCAATGTTTTGGCCGATACAGACTCAGACCCTCTTTTAGTTGTATCTTGTCAAACTCTGGCAATCTTCTTGTTGAACATGAGAATCTGTACGGAATTTCAAACGGAATACTTTATTTAATCCATGGGGTAGCATGCCTTCATTTCGTCTGAACTCCAATCTCTGGTCCCCCCTCGCCAATCTTTTACAAAAAACACCCGTCTAGCTGAATCCACTGTCAAAAACTTTCCCCACTCTTTATCTATGCCTAAATCAAAACGTAGATTCCATGAACAAAGCTTCTTTCTTAGAACTGCACGCCTGTGGAACTCTGTTCCGTCTGCCTGCTTCCCTCCTGACTACAACTTGGATGTCTTGAAGTCCAACGTAAACAAATTGCTGATGAATCGCTCCCTTAAGTAGACACTTTAAATCTCCACACTACCGTACTGTACTTACAATAACCCTTATCCCTGAGTGGCTTCCGGGACTTGATAAGTGGTGACCACTTTGTAAAAAAAAAAAAAAAAAAAAGATAGAAGTCTTACCTAATTCGCAATTGTAATCTTTGTATTACCGAGAGTGAGGATTGAACCTTCAAGCTCTAGAAGTAAATACGACTTTGAACTGAATTTTACTTAGTACTTTATTCCTTGTGCCAAGGGTCCAGGAGGCTGAAGGTTCAATCACAGTGCAAGCGATGCTAAGGTACCAATTGTAAATTATTTGAGACTTTTATATGATCATGGCTGACGGAACTCTAGGATGCTACCCCTGTAGATTAAATAGTTCTATTTGAATGGAGCTCTCTAGGTATTTTTTTTAATGAGAGTGCTCTTCCTCTAGAGTTTTTCAAATCCTACTTTGCTGATCTTATACCTGAACCTCCATACCGTGGAAGAGAAATAAATAAAAACTCTTGACCATTTTGCGCTGGCCTTCAGGCTAAGATCACAGTGTAGTATCTGTTCTGATGCTACACTTAAGTTAATTTGTCCTTGGTCAATGTAGGGGAAACCTTTCTATACTAAGGCAATTTTTAGGTTTGCCTACTTCCAGAGTGCTCCTTTTGGGGGAGGTGGTTTACCCCCATATTAAAATCAACCATGTTACATTTTGCTCTCGTGGGAAAGCAAATAAATAGAAAGAGTGTAAATAATTATTATAAATGAATAATTGATAGGAAAAGAACAGCTATATACACAAGTTTATGCTCAAATAAAATTTAGTCGTTATCTTTCAGAAAAAAAGGGTTAACTAAAGAAGAACGAACGTATAGTTTTCTAACTGCATCCAGCAGTCTTTAACAATATGAATAACAACAAATCTATCACTCAACCAGAGTTTCTTTTAATTACCAAATAATATAACTTCTACAAGGGCTACTCTTCCTTACCCCCCCCCTCATATCTACTTTCCTTCCAACCACCTGCTTATTTAAGTACTTACCTGTTTCATGGTGGTACTTAGAAAATAGCATGGTAGGTGGGGATAAATCTATTTTGAGTCATCAAACTGTTGATGGTGTCATGACCTTTGTACAGGTGAGCTTGACCTCTTAGCAAATGGTTTGCTTTGACATACCTGTGTCATCCGGGCCACCTGCGGTGGCCTAAGTGCTAAGTGATCATTTTCCAGTCAAGAGATTTACAAATCTCCCTACAACGTTGTTAACTTACTTATTCAAATGTCCTTTTGTTTTGTTGACTTTATTTTTTTTTTACTCTTTCTCTCTCTCTCTCTGATGCTTGGTAATGAAAAACAACTCCCGTTGTTGTCCAACTGCCAATTACTGGTCAGTTTCCTGGACATTATAGAGCTGACCTTTTGACCAGTAATAACATATTTTAATCGTGGGGAGGAAATGAAATTGGTACGAGTAACAAAATATGCAGATATATTTTTTTGTTTTTGTTATTGAATGTAAAAAGAGATTTTTTTGTTTTTTTGGCAGACAGAAATATCAATTTCACGTTTTTAATTCCCGTTTTTTTTTTTTGTTGTTCATAAGATGAATTGCATAACACTTTTTGCAAACGGTTTAAATAATCTATTAAAGATTATTCTCTGTCATGACAGTAAAAAATTGATTTTGAAATCTAGTTAAGACAAATCTCTTTGCTTTCTTAGAATCATTTTCTCACAGAAGAGACATTGCTAGTCTTTTGCCACTCTATCATTAATTCCGTGAAAGGTACTCGACTGAGCTCCAATCTTTGATCCGTCCTTGTAAGACTTTTACAGCAAGAACTAGTCTATCTTCCACACCGAAAGTGATTTTCTTTTCCCTCTCCAAGTCTATAGCATAAAGAGGAATTTCCATGGGCAATGTTTCTTTGGCAGGACTTCTCAGGTTTGGAACACATTACTATAGGAGTGATTCCATGTTTTTGTTAAAAAAAGAATCCTGTCTTGGCAGAGTACAAAATTGACTTTGAAATCTAGTGAGGAAAAAAATCTTTTCTCTTGCTTAAAAACATTTTCTCACAGAAGAAATGTTCCCAGAGTCTTGCTACTCTATTGTCATTTCCATCAAGGTACTCGACCGACCTCTAATCTTTTGTCCGTCCTTGTAAGACTTTCATAGCAAGAACTATTATTTTTTTACCAGAATGGAAAGTAACTGTCGTCAGAGGGAATTTAATGGAAAGTAACCGTCGTTAGAGGGAATTTAATGGAAAGTAACCGTCGTTAGAGGGAATTTCAATGCACAAAGATTCTTTGGAACACAGAACCATAGGAATGATTTAATGTTGATTATCAAAACGATATTCTACAAATACTTGTAATAAACTATTTCATAAGTGATCAAACAAAGTTCATACATTTGATTAATGTTAGTACTCCTATAGTGTTCCTCATCTTTTTGTTAGCAATCATTTCATCCCATTAGCTCTTATACTCAAAAGCCTCTCGATATTGATAAATGGTTACGCAATAGTAAAAAAATGTTTGTATTTCGAGAACAATCTGTTTGGGTCCATTAGTTTAGTTTTTTTAAGGGAAGACATATAAGCAGATTTTCTATGTTTAATTATATTGTGCGCGTTTGTCCCCCTATTACCAACAACACCCTAGATACAACTTCCCTGCTCCAAATTTCGCCAGCTAAAGAACTAAAAACAATCTCTGATTGAAAGTCACGTGATATCAAGTTCCGTCCGAGGTCGTCTCTGACCTTCAAGGTGTCACTTAAACTTCTCCGTTCGAACATGAATCTGTAACAGAAAAAAAATATCCCATGTTGTGCCAAAAATATGAACCGTGAAATATCGCAAACTCACAAAATCATTTTTTTTTGTTTTTGTATTTTTTTTTTTTTTTGTCGCCGGTAGATTCATAGTCCTGGATATTTGTTTACGTCTTCCTGTTCCTTTAAACTTTTTTTTTACTTGAGGGTCACCACTTATCAAGGCCCGAAAGCCACCCGAGGATAAGGGTTAATGAATGTAAAGTGGTAGTTATAGTAATCGTTAATGGTGTAAATTGGGTAGAATTTGCTTCTAGGGACCGCTCAACAAGAACTTGTTTACATTAGACTTGAAGGTTATTATGTTGTATTCAACCAAGAAGCAGGCCAGCAGAACAGTGTTCCACGGGCGGGAAGTTCTGAGAAAGAAGCTTTGTTCGTTGAATCTGCATTTAGATTTAGCCACAAATAGAGAGTGGGATGGGGGAAAATCGTTTATAGTGGTTGTAACTAGTTGAGTATTTTTTGTGATTGTTTCGCAAGTGGGGGGCATCGATTCAAGTTCAGTCGAGCATTTGCCATGGAATATCAAAAGATTTCAATGGCTTTAACTTGAATACTATCCTTCTGATCTGATTGCCATTAATTCTAAGACTGTTTTTCATTTGTCATATGACAAATCGATTAAAAATCAACTGATAACAACTGGTGTGATATTAGGCTATACTGGCTTCCTCCAAAGGAAGAAGTTTACAGGGAAGATCCAATTCAGAAGCGGTCTCGTGCATGTATATCCTGGTTATGAAGAGATGGCATATAGCGCCTAGTATTTCTAAATGGTCACCCATCTGATACTGGCCAGACTCTATCTTGCTTAATTTTAGTGGTCTAACAAGATCTGTTGTACCAATGCGATTATGATATTTTAAACTGGAAATTCATTAAAGCTTTTAATAATTTGATCGCGTTATGTTTTAATTCATTCTCTTTAATATTCTGAATATGATGCAAATAAAACCCAAGCCAATCTTATTGGCATACTTCTTAATGTTCACTAATGAAATGGGAAAGCAGGGTTCAATTCTTGGTCAAATCATGCCAAAATCTTTTTAAAGATCGTACTAAATACTTTCTTGCTAAAAAAAACTTAGTATTATGAGGTGGGTAAGCTGCTTTATCGTTATTTTCGTGGCAGGTGCTCATCTGAACTTCGATCTCTTGTCCCCCCTCGCCAGACTTTCACGAAAAACACTCGTCTTTCTAGAACCACTATCAACAATTACCCACACTCTTTATCCGTGCCTACACCTAAACATAGATTCCGTGAACAGGGCTTCTTTCTTAGAACTGCTCGCCTGTGGAACTCTATTCCGTTTGCCTGCTTTCCAGCTGACTACAATCTGATTGTCTTCAAGTCCAACGTGAACAAGTTCTTATTGAACCGTCCCCCTAAGTAATCCAAGTTACAAAATTCCCACTAATGTTTACTATGCTAAAATCACAATGGCTAATACATACCTATTAACCCTTATCCTCGAGTGGCCTCTGGGCCTTGACAAGCGGTGACCGCCATGTAAAAAAAAATAAATAAATAAAACAAATTTAAGACATTTTTTTCAAGTCAACTATCAACATATTTTTAAACAGCAAAATAAATTTTGAATTGACAATTTCTTTAAATTGGAAAGACATAAACTGGAGATTTAAGATTGTTATTCAAGAAAACAGAAAAAAAGAAAAAAAAAATTCTCAAAAAGAATTCGTCTCCCTATTTACTAGCTTCCCCTATAGGGGTAAAGCAGACATACAGTTGAGTCAGTTTTTAATGTGCAGAAAATCTTGCTCCCAATAAAGGAGCGCTTTGGGTTGAAACAAAAATGAAAATCGTCTCTAACTAGAAGATAACTATTTAAAAAATGGGTACTTGTACAGTTTAATCAAGACATTAAAAAATGAAAATATCGAAAAAGGTTATATTGTACGTATCCGTTATGGACTGAAGATCTCCGAAAAAAAATTTCATTTAATTTGATCGAGCAGATTTTTTTTTTACAGCGGAAAAACACGTTTTTATGAGAGTGTGTTGAAGGCAGACATCTTGGATTTTTTTTCTTAATTTTTGTTTGGAGTTTAAAAACGTCACGGGGAGATAACTCCAGTTAAAGCGTCGACACTCCCTCCCCATCTTTAATACTAGCTTTTCTTCCTAAAAATCGAACCTTTTGCTCGGTATCATAACAAATTGTTTTTTCGCTGTAAAAAAAACAAAACAAAGAAACTACTTGATGAAATTAAGTGAAATTTTTATTTTTTTTTCGGAGAACTTCATTCCATAACGGACACGTACAGTTTAAACTTTTTTTTCGATATTTTCATTTTTTAAGGTCTTGATTAAACTGTACAAGTACCAAAAAAATGATATCGGATCAGAAAATTTAGATGGTGAATCTAACTTAATAATATTCGTTTTTAATAGCCCACTTTAAGCAGGAGTTGCAGATGGCGTTGTCTGAATTTGATTTCAGTGGAGCCAAGTTAGCTTTATCTAGCTAAGCCGTTTGCTCTATTAACCAAGAAATGCCAGGATTGCGTATAAGTAAACTTTTAAATACCACTTTCATTGTCTGGTGACCAAGTACTGGCAAAACAAGGCAGGTATGTTTCAAACGTCTTTTAATTATTTCCTCTTTTCTCATTTCATGAAATCCGCATATAACTGTTCCAAGCTTAAAACAACCAATGAACAATCGTAAGATAGACAAAGATACGGTGAAATGGGGACACATGTGTAAATGAACACACATCTCTTTGGTCACATATGACATTAGTAAAACTCTTGTTACGTTTTCATCTTAATTGCTTTCATCATTTTTGGTCTGATCTTTTGTAAGATTAAAGAATTATGCAATGCTCAGAAAAAAACATCTTTATATTAATATACGTAATTGTTACCATCTAAATATTAGCTACCTTCCATCTTCATATTATTTTTAATTCATTACTAACTAGTTGCCCGTGTCCCGACCTTGCCCGAAAAAAAAAAGATTAAGTACAGAATAGTTAACATGGTTATAAATTAGGGGGTTTTATGCAATAATAATACTATATGTAATTTAGAATTTGTTTTTTTTTTAGATAAATATTTTTTGTAACACATCTAATATTATATAAAAGGAACTTTGTCTGTGTGTATCTGTCTGGAAGTTCGTTCCTATGGGTCTCGTAAATGGCTGGGTCGATTGTGAAATTTCACACAAATATATTTTATGTGTCTAGGAATATTCTTAGATAGGTATGGCAGTGTTTTTAGATAGGATTTGTATCAGAATATCTTCAATAAGAATCGATAATTTTAATCTGAACAAAGAAGGAACATGCGATTTGACTAAAGTTAACACCTTATATAGCCTAACATCACAAGTGCATTTGAGAAGTTTTATTACTGCACAAGCAAAAAAGCTCGACATATAAAAATCAACAGTAGGCTTTTTGATATGACAGTAGCACTTTCGAAATGAATGTTTCTGCTTAGAGCACAATTAAACCATGATACTTGATATTTGCCTTTTAAAATTTTATCCATTGTATAAACTGTAAAGCCATTGTATATAAAAATAATTTTATGAAATCAACAGTAGATTCTCTACGGCAAAATATAGAATATAATGTATTGTGCACTATGTAATCGTGGGAGGGTTAAAAAATGGCCGATTTTACTAATTTCAATGATAAAACATGGGAGGGAGAAGCATTTGTTGATCCCCATTCATTGCCGGGCATCGTTTGGTCGCTATGCTAGTTAAGAATGAATATAGTAATTATGAATGTCTGTTTAATAGAATGTACGTCTATATAGTAAAGTTGTAATATTGTAAGGTAATGAAAAGAGTTTTTTTAAAGTTTGTTTTGAGCAAATCAGGTCTACTGTACTGAAGAGAGGAAGCGTTACTATGAAAATAATGATAGATGAGAAAGTTTAGCGATTAAATTGGGAAAGTGGGAGGAGTTGATAGATGGAGAGTAAAAGTGTTTACTACCGTCTTTGTGCGAATACATATTTGAGGGATGCATTTTGATTGGAATAAATATAATAATTTTATACGGGGGGGGGTAAATATGCTACTAGTAGTTTTTGGAAACACAAGTTAAGAAATGTTGCATGTGCTGACTGTGAAAGATTTGTTTAGGTTGTGTTCATTTATTTTCTTATTGGAAGTGTAGACACACAAAAGTAATCAAGATTACTTTATTATATATATTAATCACCACTTATTAAGGACAAAATTAATCTGAGAAACAGGGGATTAATTGGATAGATGGCATTTGTAGGGAAACAATAATAAGTATCACACAAAATTTTCAACAATAGCAATCCTCCTAAAGTCCAACACTTCCTCACTGTAGTATAGATGGTAGTAATGTAATTTGCTGTCTGGAACTCTGTCATTCGTAGTGGACAAGTCTGATGCTCAGTGGTATTAGAGTTACAATCTAACTAACAGTGCTCTGGTGGAATTCTGGGAGGAATCAACACTAGGATCTGTCAATGACAAGCAATATAAAACTGGGGACGGCAAATTTGTGTAGTGAGGATTACATAGCTTTGACACCAGTGCAAATTCTATTCCTTTCTATATTCTGGATCAAATTTTCCTTGACTTTATATGCAGTTGCTAGGCTTTGCTACTTTCTGTGTTAGAGGTGAACCTGCAATGTTGCTGTTAAAAATAATTATGGCCAGTAAGGTGCAGATTAGGCACAAACTTTCTGAGCTCTATGCAGAAATGAAACTTATTAACCAAATCAACAACACAAAAAAAAAAAAAAATCAAGCATTAGCAACGATCTCTGAAATTCATTCATATGTATTAAGCTGGTCTACCTATTTTGGAAATAAATGGATTATCCAGGGACAATAACTCCAGTTACATGTAAACGTTATGGCAGCGATTTGTGAAACTTATAACACAAGAATCGTGTATTTCTCTCACATATGTTTGATAATACGTTTTAATTATACCACAAGACACAACACTGGCGACGAGGGATTTGAGACTTAAATTGCTACAACACTTACATTGCTGCAACATATGCATACAGAGCGATGAAATACTTAGGAGAGAAGAAATATTTTTAAAAAGGCATGTGCATACGGGAAAGTAATTCACACACTGCGATATACACACGAGTGTGAAAGTATTATTTGATTATATTTAGCGATATCCTAAATACTTAAAAATCATAAAATTCACATTTATATTTTTAATACACAGTGGTATTTCTATGTATCTTTTTAATTATTATTATTATTATAATAACACATTTTAAAATGAGTTTCATAAAATCCAAATAAAATAAGTATTTAAAATGTTGAATGGTTTTATTTTATTTTAATTCACACTTTTAAGAATTATTTTCGTATTTAGAACATTAATTTCTATTTTGCGACACTAACATGTACGTTTTAAACTAGATAAAAACTCTAACAGCTGAACAATTCCAGAAGATAATCCATTGACTAGATGTCTGGAATATCCTATTTATTTATCAACTAGCGGTAAAAAAAAGCTCACACAGAAGAGTTCTCTGAAACCTCGGACGTTTACAACAACAACAACATAACATAAGGATACAAGGTTTTTATTTGCGAGAATAAAAAAAACAATAGAACTCTTTTGTTCTCTGAACTGTTGCGGTCTCAAATTAATAAGAAATATTTGAACTTTAAAAAAAAAAAAGAAAGCGGTAAAACGAAAAAATGGAATTATTTTTTCCCTTCTTTTAATAAGATTTTTGCATCTTAATGCGTTCTAAAAACGGCTTTTTCTGTTTATTCAACATTTTAAACTTTTTAATGATACTACCAATATATATATATAATCCAGGTTATTTTATACCGCCAGGATAAGAATCCAGTAAATCTTTTCTGTGTTTATATAAAAATGATTAATATAAAGCTGTTTATTTGTCTAACATTTGTATGCATATAAATATTGTTTGGTTACACATTTCTAGACATGTTTCGGTCAAAGCTAAAAATAGCTAGACCATTTTGTGCCAAAAATATTGCACTATGGCTTGATGCAATCTGAAAAGCTCCGACTGTGTAGATTTTAGCGAAACATGTCTACAAATATTTAGCCAAATGTTTGTAATTATGAAAATTTCACGTCAAATATATTAAAAGGAATAATCTATAAAACTCCTAAAATCTATTTTATATAAAGCAGAAAAATTGCTAGAGTGCTCAATTGCAAAAAGCAAGAACTAATGCATGTATATGGATTTATGACTATTCGGCTATGAGAGAGTCTGGTGCTACTAACTCAGGCTTCCTGAAGATACCGGCTTTCTAACTTAAAAAGGAGCAAACATTGATGTTATTTTTTTTTTCACCTCTCCTTTTGCAAAACTCAATCATGTTCTATAAAGCCAAAAACAGAAACAACAATTTTTCCCTGTAAGACAGACCAACCAAGCACCATAAATAAATGTTTGAAGAAATAAAGATACTGAAGAATACAATATTTACTAAAATGACCGGATTATGCATCAAATAACCAAGAAAGGTTGATATGCCATAAAAAAACCCAACCAAAACCAAACATCATGAATAAATATTTGAAAATATAAAGAACTTGAAGTATAAATGTTTTACTAAATGACCGGATTAGACATTAAATATTCCCCAAAAAGAATTGATGTGCCATAAAACAAATAACTAAAATCAACTCTAAGAGAAACTATCAGTTTTTTCACTATACGCCATGACAAACTAATCAGAGCGCATGCCATCCGCTCATTGCATAAAACTGATGATTTCTGCTATGACTTACTAATCATATGAATCCATATTTAACAAACGTTGCCAAGGTCACTGGAAAAATGGTAGGATCATTCTATTGCTCTAATAGATATCTCACTGCTGATGCAAATCTCTACCTGTGTAAGAGCCAAGTGCATCCTAGGATAGAGTATTGTTGCCACATCTGGGTAAGAGCTGCTCGAAACACCCTTATCCTACCTTGACATAGTTAAAAATAGATTTCGTAGCTACGTACAGGATATATTTTTCTCTTCTCTGCAACCTCTTTCCCACAGAAGAGACGTTGTGAACCTGTTTTTGCACTGTCGTTATTTTCATGGCAAATGCTCGTCTGAGCTCCAATCTATGGTTTCCCCTTGCTAAGCTTTCACGAAAAAACCCTTGTCTAGCAAAAATCACTATCAATAATTCCTCTCACTCTTTATCTGTGCTTAAACCTGAATATGGATTCCATGAACAAAGCTTCTTTCTTAGAACTGCATATCTGTGGAACTTGCTTCCATTTTCATACTATTCAGCTGACTACAATATGGTTGTTTTCAAGTCCAATGTAAACAAGTTCTTGATGAGCGGTCCACTTAAGTAATTCAATTTACCAAATTTCAACTACTAATGAATACTACTCTATTGTCTCATTGACTACCTTACACTCATTAACCCTTATCCTCGAGTGGCCCCTGGGCTTTGATAAGAGATGATTGCTTTGTAAAAAAAAATGTGATCTAAAAATGTTAAACACTTAATGTTTTAGCTCTCAAGCCATACTGTTTTTTTCCCCTTTTACTTGTACAACATGACTAAGATTGAATGTGAACCTACAGGCTTCTCTGCACAAAGTATTTTTTTAGTAGCAATGAAAATTTTTAGCACTCAACTGAATCAAGCGTTTTGATAAAAGCTATAAAACCATAAAACTATGTCCAGATTAATTTAACATCAAACATTTGTGTAGACATTTTTATCATTTGCTGGTTTGTTTGTCTACAAAAACTGAAATTCACATACACACACATGTATTTATTATTATGAAAGAGAAATGTAGTTTGCTTGACGCATTTGTTTTTTACGACAGTGTCACCACTCATCAAGTTCTAAAGGCCTCTCGAGGATAAGGGTTTATAAGTGTAAGATGATCAGTGAGACAACGACCTAATGATCGGTATTGAAGGAGGTGGTTCAATAGGAACTTGTTTACATTGGACTTGAAGACAACTAAGGTGTAGTTAGTTGAAAAGCAGGCCCATGATACAGAGTTCCACAGGCAGTTCGAAGAAAAAAAAGCTTTCTTCATAAAATTTATGTTTAGATAGTGGGGGAAATTGTTGACAGTGGTTGTAGCTAGACAAGTTCTTGCTGTAAGAATCTTTTATGAGGAACCATAGATTGAAGCTCAATCGAGCATTGGCCATGATAATAACGACATAGTAGAGATGGACTGGCAACGACTCTTATCTAAGAAAGAGGTAGCAGCAAGGAGAAAAGTTCATGACTAGGTTTCAAAGCAAATTTTTGATTTTGTCAATGCAGAAGATGGTGTTTCGAGCAGCTCTCCTCCCGGATGTGGTAACAGTACTTCATTTTATGATGTATTTGATTCTTGTATATGTAGAAAATTACATTTGAAGTGAGATACTTTCTGAAGTGGTAGAATGATGCAACAATTTTTCCAGTAGCTTTAGCAACAGATTTGATGTAAGTCTTGCATTTAAAGTCAGGTGTTAGGGTTCGTTCAAGGAGTTTGTCAAAGCAGGATTCTTCCTCAAGACAAGAGCCATTCATTTCAGTTGGGGCTAAGTGTGGATCAGAGCGTTGATGGTGAAACGATAGAAGATTGGTTTTGGATGCATCAACATTAACCAGCCACTTTTTGCCCCATTGAACCATGTGCTCAAAGTTGAAGGAGCGAGGCTCAGAGATAATGGCCGTTTCTGGCCTTTGAAATGTTGCCATAGATGATAATGTCATCTGCATATATGTTGACGAATAAACTTAAAATGTGATTTCGAGATCATTGATGAAGATCAGGAAGAAAGTTGGGTCCATGATAGATCCCGAGGCTCGACAGCATTGATGTTTTGAGCTTCGGACTTTTGCCCATCGACGACTACTTATATAAACCTATCAGAGAGAAAGGATTTGATGGTCAATAAGACGGTTCAAGATATTCCATAGCTTGAAATCTTGTGAAATAGACCTTTAGGCCAATCCTTATCAAATGCTTTTAATATATTAAGAAGTATTGGTTTAGAGAAATACCCGTCAAGAGATTCACTAATTTTATGTGAAATTACAGTCAGTACGTCAGCTGTAGTAAAACGTGGCGAAACAACAACTACGAAGATGAGAATAAGTCAGCAAATAAATAAATAATTTCCCAAATTACTCATGTGAAAGGAGTAAAAAAAAAAAAAAAATTACGTTCCTACATTTTTTAGATGAAAATTAATAATGCATATTATTCAGACTACTGTTCTCATCTTGAGCGTTATTTTCACGGCGGTTCGGTCGATGTAACCACCGATCTTCTTCAGATCTGTCTTCCGAACTCGTGAATCTTACTGTCGAAATCAGAGATCTGCACATAATTTCAAAGGGAACTCTTTCTTTACTTGACGAGAATAGAATGCTCTCACTCCATCAGCCATGACCAGGAAGAATCCTAAGTAATTTGCAATTTTATTTTGAGTGTCACCTGAACTGAAGATTGAACCTTTGGACGAAGTATTTGTTAAAATTCAGTTGTAAGTTCCAAAGTTTGAAATTTCAATCCTCGGTGAAGGGTTAGGGTTAGGGATACTCAAAACAGAATTATGTTTTACTTCCGATTTCTACTCAGCTGACTCTTAACACCATAAGAGCAGACATTCTTGTCCTTTGGACCAAGATGAAAGTGTAGTATCTGCTCTTCAGATACTGCACTTCAGTTTCTTATTCTCTATCACTGGATGGGGAAATCCTTCACGACAGACAATTTTTATTTTTGTTCTCCACATAAAAAAAAAACGACCCTGGTGTCTAACTCTGTCCTGTGGGGAGGCATTATAAATAGGTAGTCGATTATAGCTGACGGAATGGGAGAATTCTATCCCCGTTGTTTAAATAAATTCCGTACAGATTCTTGAGTTTGACAATATGGACTTGAAGAAGGTCGGAGGATTTCCATCTAAAAACATGTAGCAACATAAATTTTATTATTTTTTTGGAATTCTTTCACATGAGTAATTTGTGTATTTATTCATTCATTCATTACTAGAAATGTCCATGACCTGTTGGGTCAAAATCGCTAAGACTATGTATTCTACTTTGATTTCATTCAAAAATTTATAAACTGTGACATATCGGTTAAGACATTCTTCTTGCATGAGTAAAAATAATAAGACGGTTTTACTTCTATATTATTCTTATGTTTTACCCACACGGGATTACTCACTGAAAATAAGTATCAATATTGCCTGAGTTTGAGTTTTCTCAGATTTTCAGCACACTTCTTCTTTTCGTAACCATTGCAAATTACTTTTCATTTTCATCACAGCCTTTTGTCATGGATTTATTGTCAAAAACCACTGTTTGTCTTTGGATTTCAAGTGGCAATAAGTTTCCCTAAGTTTCTAGTATTTTCCGTACTTTCTACTAGAGATCTGGTTGGTGTTCTCTCTCCTCAGTTTTTCTATCTTCTTTGACCCTTCATGATCTGTGTCCTACATATGTGGATGTATCTTTTTTTGGGAGGTGTCAGTTTATGGACTTTCTTGCAGTTATAAATATTAATAATATAATATTTTTATAAAATAATAATTATCATTATTGTTATATAGAAGCATTGTTATATTTTATTATTTTAAAGTAAATACAGTATTTTGGCATTTAACTGACGTACATGTTTTTAGTTTGCGTAATGTAGTTGGTACATGTAAACCCGGAGCCACACATTGTATGCAGACTCAGTCACAAGGAGACAAACAAAAGGAAGACATTCGACTCTGCATTTCTTTTTTCCAGTTTTAACAAAATGTATTTATTACCAGTGATTTCCAACAACGTATTGCATATCTTTTTTTTACAGTTCCTCACAAACCGATACGTGTTTAACAAACTTTGCTGTCTTGACACGGCCTTTAAAAGCTCTAAAGTCCACACCTGACCACACGGCCATCTCATACTGGCACCCACTTTTTCTGGTCCTCACACGTGGTGCATTTCTTCTCTCTGCTTTTATTTCCGTTCTCTTCTTTCACTGTGACGTCACTGCGTACACTAGATAGTTTGCCAGTTTTCGCGGTCTATAACGTTTCCTAGTTTTCGTGGTCTATAACGTTCCCTAGTTTTTGCGGTCTATAATGTTTCCTAGTTTTTGTGGTCTATAACGTTTCCTAGTTTTCGCAGTCTATAATGTTTGGCAGTTTTCATGGTCGATAACGTTTGCCAGTTTTCGTGGTCGATAACGTTTGCCAGTTTTCGTGGTCGATAACGTTTGCCAGTTTTCGTGGTCGATAACGTTTGCCAGTTTTCGTGGTCGATAACGTTTGCCAGTTTTCGCGGTCTATAACGTTTGACAGTTTTCGCAGTATATAACGTTTGCTAGTTTTTACAGTCTATAACGTTTCTAGTTTTAACGGTCGATAATGTTTGGCAGTTTTCGTGGTCGATAACGTTTGCCAGTTTTCGCAGTCTATAATGTTTGCCCGTTTCGCGTCTATAACATTTTCACGATCTATAACGTTTGTGAGTTATTCAGGAGCTGTACCGTTTGCCAGTTTTCCACGTTCAATAACCTTTGCCATTTTTTTCATTGTCAATGATGTTTGCCAATTTTTTCAAATTTTTAATGTTTGTCAGTTTTATCATTGACTTTTATGTTTGCCAGTTTTTTTTCGGTCAATAACTTTTTCTAGCTTTCCACGGTCAATAACGTTGACTAGCTTTCCACGGTCAATAACGTTGACTAGCTTTCCACGGTCAATAACGTTGACTAGCTTTCCACGGTCAATAACGTTGGCTAACTTTCCACGGTCAATAACGTTGGCAAGCTTTCCACGGTCAATAACGTTGGCAAGCTTTCCACGGTCAATAATGTTGGCTTGCTTTCTACGGTCAATGACGTTGGCTAGCTTTCTATGGTCAATAACGTTGGCTAGCTTTCTATGGTCAATAACATTGACTAGCTTTCCACGGTCTATAAGGTTTGCTAGTTTTCCACGGTCAATAACGTTGGCTAGTTTTCCACGGTCAATAACGTTGGCTAGTTTTCCACGGTCAATAACGTTGGCTAGCTTTTCACGGTCAATAACGTTGGCTAGCTTTTCACGGTCAATAACGTTGGCTAACTTTTCACGGTCAATAACGTTGGCTAGCTTTTCACGGTCAATAACGTTGGCTAGCTTTTCACGGTCAATAACGTTGGCTAGCTTTTCACGGTCAATAACGTTGGCTAGCTTTTCACGGTCAATAACGTTTGCCAGTTTCTAAGAGGTAATAGTCGAGAGTGGACCTTGTTTTTTTCCTGTTATTTTTGTACTTTATTCCTCATATACCAAGGGCGATGTTTCTGACAAAAGGGAAATAATTTTAGCTGTGTCGGAATATATCCACCTAACACTTATCGTTGCTAGTTTTATATCTTCAAGTGTTCCTTTTTATTTTTAAAGCTTCTTACATTAAGTGGCTTCATGACTTGTCCATTAAAAAGATAGTTGGTAAAATCTAAAAATACTTCTTTTTAAATAAAGATAAAATACAACCAGATAAAACGTACCTATGTCAAAAAGTTTTTTAGAATAAAATAAGAAAGGCAGGGGAGACGGAGTCGATCAAGAAATTGTCCATTTGTAAATATATGCCTTACTCTTTATCATTTTTTGTGGCGGCAGATAAGGATATAATAATGAAAGAATATGTAATGTTTTTTTTTTTTTTTCTGGTGTCTTTGAAATTGGTATCTATGTCTCCATCGAGGAGATCAAGGGGGCAGGGCGTGTATTCTGATTCTCTCTGCAAGAATATTGGCACGTTGCCGTTTTGGTCCCATTTCGAGAGACGCTTTGCAAGCAAATATTCTAATCAGTTTCCTTTAAAAAAAAATCTAGGATTTTCTTCTATGGAAATTGCGAGGGAAAATGTTATAAGTTGAGCGGAAGATATTTACCTTCCTATCTTTAGGTGTTTCTTGACACTTTTGCTCTTTTTCTAATATCAATTTTTTCTCTTTCTCCAAATAATCAGATATAATAACACCAATACCATACCATACCATACCATACCATACCATACCATACCATATCTCTCTCTCTCATATATATATATATATATATATATATATATATAAAGTGACTTTGTCTCTGTATATGTGCACGGAACGATCTCTACCAAACTACTCTATTAATTTTTGGTCTGCAGGCTTAAAACTTCATATATACAGGATTCAGACGCGTGAAACAAATTCAGTTTGGTTTTTAAGCCGGTAAAATAGCTGCTAAAAGGGTCAAAATTAAAAATTTGTAACTTGGCAGGCAGAAGTCGACCTGAAGTACTCCCCTGTATGCGCAAATATACATTTATGTTAAACTGCGTTAATTTTTTACAGTTGACACACATCGATTCTTAAGTCATATGGTAGTGAATAATGTTGGAGAGCTATATGTTTTGGTTTCGATTCTAACTGATGGCAGCTAAGTTATTATTTTTTTTCAAAAATCACTACTATATATTGGGTACAGTAAAATAATCAATAGATAATTGACTCTATAATGATTTATATGAGATCTGCATAAATTGCAATATCATATTTAAGCGTATTTTATGAGTGGGCAATGCTGAGCAGTGTGCTGGTAGATACGTGTGTGTGTGTGTGTGTGCCTATAAACATATGCAGGTGTGTAGAAGGATTGATGTGTCTAGAACAGATGTGCTTAACAAGGGGTAAATTTACCCCTAGGGGGTAAAAATTTATAGTCGGGAGTAAATAATTGAAATACCTGATAATTTTAAAGTAATAATTTTTTTTCAGATTGTGTCATGTCTAAGAAACGTAACACAAATTAATTTAATTTATTTTCTATTTAGAAAAGGTTTGATTTTTATTTTTATTTTTGTGATACGAATATTTCTTATTCAAACCCTAAAGTACTAAACAATAAAAAGATTATTTTTGATATTGTTTTTCTGACACTTTATGATGGCTATGAATTGTTTTTGTGTGGGAGTATGGGGCAAATAGAGAAATATATAAAGCTGAGGGGTCAATGATGGAGTAGAGCTTGAGAATGGCTAGTCTAGAGAAAAAAAAAGTATGTTCATAAATATACACTCAAACGAACATGTATGTCCAGGTTTATCTTTACTATCATATTAATAAACGAGAAGACTTTAAAGGTTGTCTATTTATATAAAATCACTCCAATACTAATTAACCGATCATCATCAATTTTGGAACATAGCTAATAGGCATAAGAGATTGTAATGTGGGTTATATTAAAGTTAATTTAGTTTTATGAAAAAAGTTGCAAAGAGTCGTGGGATCCTTTCGGGAAAATTCAGATACATCTGATTTTTGTGAATTTATTTTTTAATATGTATAGGATATGAATTAATAAATATTCCCCGAATTTATTACAAGGGCACGTCTGAAATGAATATTTTTGTTTTGAGCACAATTGAAGCATGTTACTTTTGCACTTAAACTTTAATGCAACCCATTACATATAAAAATAATTTTATAAAATCAACGGTAGTTTCTCTACAGTGCAATGTAGATTAAAATATATTGTGAACTTAATCACTGCAAGAGGCATATGAAGTTTTCTTCAGGTATATCACAGGCAATCAATCGATTTGATTGAAAAATGGGCTATTTTATCGATTTCAATGATAACAAAAATATGGGAGGGTGAATCATTCGTTGATCATCGTTCAATCCCGAGCAACATCGAGTGATCCTACTAGTAGAACTATACATAAATAAAATTCGAACCCCAAATTGTATCATACTATGGTTTAACGTCAGTTTCGAAGCAAAGGAAAACTAACATGTCTTTCTAAGAGATTTTAAACATATCTTGTTCATAGATGTTTCCCCTAAGCTTTTGCATATCTGAACAAGACACGCAATGAAATGAATGAATGCATTCACACATGAAAAGATTTTCTTATCCTCTTTATGCCATATTCAGCCATAGTGAACTTTACGATTTCTCAGTTTCCTGTGACTTGATTTCGATAACACTTTCCTCTGCTAGTTGGCACAATATAACAACTACATTAAGGCTTCATTTTTCCTGTGTAATATTGTTTATTTTTTATTTCAGATAAGACAATGAACGCCTCCGTTCAGTTTCGAAAGACAAAGGATACACTCTGTAGGGGCATTTGCGTGTGTATTTGTGAGGCAAGGGTTGCACAATCTACAACCACACCTCTCCTGAATTGGCACTGCTTGAGTCCAGTGGCAAGCAGAAGTCCAGAACAACTGGAAACAATGCCGAGATAATCAGAACGCTCATACAGCACCTGGAAGTTCCAAATGGTCACCCATCTGGTACTGGCCAGACTCATAATTGCTTAACTGCGGTGATCTGACGGGAAGCGGTGTGTCAAACGTGATCATGTAATATATAAATTAGACAATGTTAGAATGATTATTCTCAAACACATTTTATCTGACAAACCTTTTTTGCTTCAATAATCATTATAATCGTCGACCACCTTTCGACGCTATCTCGTCAATATCTAACAACTGAACGGAGCGATGATGTGTGAATTTTTGTGTGTGTGACAATAAAAGAAATACTTATTTTATATAGCTAGCTGTAGATGCCGGCGTTGCCAGGTTGAAACATATTGGCAGGTGAAGGGTTTATTCACATGCTATTTAAGATATACCGAATATCCTACCTTCTTACGATTTTCCTGAAAGTGAACCACTTGTTGGAATTATGGAAGCATAAAAACATCCATTTTCGTCTATGAAAATTAAACAAGAAATATCTCTCATAGCTTGAAGGAAAAATAACTCTCATAGCTTAAATAAATGAACTTTTGTTTTTAAAGGCAACTGGTGACGACTAATAATAATTTAAAATAAATAAAATCAATTTAAGTAATATTTTTTAATAGAGCAATTAAAACAATTATATTACAACAAACAATAACGTGGAGCTAATTATCAAAATAGATGTTCGTTAATGTAATTTGCAAATAAGGTTACTTCTTTGATGTAGATTTGTTTCGAATAAATAATATATATATATATATATAAATAATATATAAATAATATATAAATAATATATCACTCTGGAATGAAAGTTCATAAACGTCCATTTTCAGTATGGAAATTATTTTATGAATTAGTGGACCTTTTGTACATTTTAATCAAATTGTGAACAGACAAACGGACAGGAATACGACTTTATTATATATTATTCAGGTCGATTTTCATGGGAAGCAAATTCCATAGCAAAATGAAGCTTAATATTCAAACGTTTAAATAGTTATTTCAAAATTTCTCATAGATTTGCTATTAAGTAAATAAAATTACAGATCAGTCATACCATACTATGATTGAACTTCAGTTTCAAAGCAAAGGTCAACTAACATTATAGATCAGCCCTCGCTTGTGCTTGTAAAGCAAAAATAGGATATTTAGGAAGCAAGCTAATGCGCATCCGCCAAAAAGCTATATATATATATATGGCAATTAAGCTACACAGTCTTCTACGTTTTATCCTTATAGAAAATCGTCGGGCTAAAATGCGTAAAATTCATGTTACTGAATGTTTTATACATACACTTGATTGAGATTGTCGAACTGACTTCCTCATCGTGGTTGTTATAGTCACAACGTTTCGGCCGTTTTGCCCTCCGGCCTTCATCAGGTGTTTTGTATCGAACTGGGGAACCGTTTGTTAGGAGTCTCGAACT
>NC_136490.1:126631428-126646428 GCF_053919585.1 Euprymna scolopes | reverse complement strand
TGCTGCGTTTCCTTAAACTCAAGAGTCTCACACCAGAAGTGCAAACTCTGAACCAGGGAAGAGAAAATAAACAATAACCAAACAAACGCAAAAATAAAACACAACACGCTGACGTCACACAAATACGTTTCTCTTGAGGTCATGCATTGTTACTCCTATTGTTACAGAGTTTAAGATATAAAAGTACACCATGCGTGAGAGAGAGAGAGAGAGAGAGAGAGAGAGAGAGAGAGAGAGAGACAGAGACAGAGACAGAGACTGTGTGTGTGTAAAGAGGAGAAAAGAAAATATGTGCGCAACATGAAAGCCGAGTGCTTTGGGATGGTTATAGAATGGTTAAGATTCCATATGACGATAAGTGGTCAACACATGGATACTATTATAAACGAAAGTCTGTTGTAGATCCAAATGGTAGGCAAGCGATTTTTAATCAACATATTAAAAGTTATATCGGAAGCTTCTACTGGGAGATGGCTGTTATACGGCCCAACACAATGGAGTGTATAAATATCCCCATCTGGACGATCTGTAAAAGACTGAATATCGAATGTAGCAGCAAGTCTTGCAAACATACATCAGAAAGAACAGATGGAAATTAATCATACACCATTCACTACGACTCTGCAATTCCTAACATACCTAAAAATCGGACCTATAAAACCTGACTTAGTGATATCGGTCAAGGAGAAAGAAGCAACCTTAGTAGAAGTTAGTGTCCCCAATGATGATAGGTTAAATAGACCTGAAAGAGAAAAGATAACAAAATACCACGATCTTACGTATGACACGAAAAGAAACTGGAATCTTAGGAAGATTTCTATAATTCTAATAATTATAAGAGCAACTGGACTCCTTAAAAAGAATTTAAAAAACTACCTGCCAAATATATCTGCTGAACCAAGTGCTCAAGAGATTCAAACAATTGCATTTAAAGTTACAATCAGAATCTTATAAGGATTTCTTGGTTAGAATATCTGATTAAGCGGGAGAATGTTTGACATCCAGTAGGATGCCCCATCTTCAGCTTGAAAAAACTGATAAGAAAATTGAAAAAACCCAAAAAAACATGTTTTTCAGCAGCAAAACCTAAAAATCATCTATAATAATTACTTATAGGTATGAATCTTATAATTTTAATTTATACAAAAATCATTGGCTACATATGTGCATACATGTCTCTGTTGCGGTTTCACACACACACACACACACACACACATATATATATTTCCCCAAAACCCCTGGCCTTGATGGAGGGGGGGGGGAGACAAAAACTTGCTGCTATGCTTTCAAATGATCTGAAATTACAGCAAGGGGAGACTAGATTCCAAATTTCTCATATGTTATATCTCCCCCATTTTGGAAATAGGGTACGATTATGAATATCTGCAGTATCAAATAATCTTTATACACTGGATATAATATATGATAAATATTTGGAATCAAGTCTCTCCTTGCTGTTATTTTAGATCATTTGAAATCATAGCAGCAAATTTTTTCTCCTCTCCATCATGGTCAAAGGTTTTGGGGAAATATGAGATATTTTGTAATTCATATACAAAACTAGGAAAACAAATGACTATGATTGAAGATTGGTAAAGGTGCAGTATCTTTCCACTCATGGAAAATCATTTAAAATTACCACATTTAAGAAAGGTTGTGGAGAGTGTTGAAAACGGAAATAAGAATAAAAATCCCAGGAAACGAGTAGTTTCCAAGATATGAAGTAATTATAAAGTGATGGATCACTTTTCTATATCAATTTAAAATAAACATCCACTTTATAGCCAATGTCGCCATAAAGTAGGTACTTATTTTAAGTAAAATTAATATAAAAAAGTGATTCCCCACTGCTTGAAAAAATAATGTGCGACAATTGTGTCGTTAGCTTTTCAACGAGACTTCATTTGTCAAATTCTGATCAGTAGTTGCCAAGATTTCGAACTTATACCATTTTTAGGAGCAATTTTATATTTATATATGGATATATCTATACTCGTTGCCAAATTGAATATTGAAATGTTCATATCTTTAGTTCTATGGCCCGAAATTATATGAAAATGTGCAGGCTTTTAGAAGACTACAATACCATTTTATGGCTAAAATTTCATAACAATTGATTTAAAAGGACCTATATTTTTAAACGAATAAGTTATGCCCAAATTAGTATACATTATATGTGTGTGTCCTAGCTAGCCAGCTTTAGTTTTGCTGCTTTGGAATGCATTTTGCTTCGGGGTTTTTGCTTGGTGTCCTCCCCTGCAGCCTTGCCAGGCCATTATATATATAATATATATATATATATATATATATATATATATAATGTGCGTGTGTGTATATGACTACTTCATTTAATCATATAAATTAATATATGAAAGTATAATTTTATGCGGAAACTTTACCTATGTATTTAGCACTGTTGAAGTAAATAACTAAAGCTAGATAGTAAGTTCTAAAAATGTATAGGGCAACAGAATATTCCGCCTGACGAATCCTAGCGTGGATGAAACGCGCAATATTCTGTGTAGCTTAAATGTCATATATATTTTTATAACTTAGTCATCCACATACAGTACTGTTTCACTGCTCATCAGGGCGGCGAGACAGGCAAGTACCTCAAGCCAGGATTGAAACCCGACCGCCTGTACGATAGCCAAGGCTCCTAACCATTACGCTAATTGGCGACTTCTGTGCGAGTCCTGAATGTTTTGACATCGTCCGAAATACCTAAGCTCAATTTGTTTACACAAAGAGGATCGCTTTATACACTAATGGCACTATGCTCAACTCAAGATGAGGAGCATTATATATATATATATATATATATATACTAGCAAAAGTACCCGTCGTTGACTGGGTTCAAAAACAGCCTACAGAAATTGGACTCTGATTTATGAAAGTATGATAGGTTATGAAAAGGAAGGGTTGTAAAGAGATAACTTCGAATTTGGGGATATTAAAACCAAAGCAAAATATGATGAAAGTAAAAGTAAAATAGATAAACCCCATAATTCATAATATGACACCTGTTCACACTGAAACACTTATCACAATATTCTGTGGATCTATATAAAAAAAACCTTGTTAAACTTTGTGACATATTTCCATTCTATGGAGGTCAGGCGCTAACGAACACTCCATAATTTTATTATACCATATTTATTCAAACTGAAACATAATTATCAAAGTATACTTACGGAGATAGATATGAAAATTCTTTATTAATGTTTGTGCCTATTTTCATTCTATGGAGGCCAGGCGCGAACGCAGACCCCACAATTTTATTATACCATCCATATTTAAGTTAAAACATACTTATCAAAGTATTATGTACATCTATATCAAAAACACTTGCAAACGCTTTTTTTAATTTTTTAATTTTTTTATTTCCATACTCTAAGGACCAGGCGCGAATGCAGACCCCACAATTTTAATGAATCATCATTATGCCAGATCAAACATACCCATTCCTGTGTCTCGATACATTTTCTATCATTATATGTAATCAGTTTTTTTTATAATAGTCAACCATATAGGAGCCTATTCGTGACCAGACACGGTATTTATTTGCTCCCCCACCGAGAAAATTAGGCACAAGGCCGGTTTTTAATGTGAGGAGTGAAGGGGAAATGGGGACCAACTCCCCGGGGAGTAGGGGAGCTGGATAGTGACAATTGGTATGAAAGGTTTCCCCTACATTGACCAAGATCTTATAATGGTCTTTGCTTGCAGTATCTGCCGGAACAGACACTACACTTTGATCTTGGCCTGAAGGCCACAGAGGTGGCCTAGTCGTGACCACACACACACACAGACGTTCAGCTTTATATTATATATATATATATATATATATATATATATATATATATATATACTAGCAACCAGCCCGGCATTGCTCGGTCGTAAAATATGCTTAAATATGATATTTTCATTAATGCAGCTTTCGTATTTATTATATTATATTAGACCCAATGTATAGTAATAATGTAAAAAGTTTAAAAAAAAAATGACTCGTGCACCACCACCGAGAATCGAAATCAAAATGCTTAGTTTACGATTTACTTTTTTTTTTTACATTAATGCCGGAGTCATGAAGACATGTTTTTTGCAAAGTTAAAAATTATAACAATAGTTATTAGGTTATGCATGCATATTCGTAATGCCATCGTTCAACCTTCACCTAGCAAATTCCATTTTTTTAACTTTCACACTTTTGCACAGATTTTCCCCGGCCAAAACCCTAATATAAATTTTCCCATTCGTTTGAATACCCTATATATTAAATTTCATCTCTGTAGACCAAAAACTAACAAGAATTTGGTAGACAACATTTCTTAAATAAATATATGTAGAAAGAGGTTTGTGTTTACTACAACCGTTTTATGCAAATATTATGCAAGTATAAATCCTGTAGAATATCTGCATGAATATAATTACACACATATATAACAAAGTTTTATTTTCTTTTTAATAAATAGGAAAAAGGGGGTTTAATAGGAATATCAATACACAAACAAAATAAATTTCTAGGAGTAATATATATATATATATATATATATATATATATATATATATATATATATATATATATATATATACTAGCCTGCGGGCCCGGATTTGCTCGGGTGTTTAGAGGTGTGTGTTGCGCAATAAAAAAAAAGTGTTAGTAAGTAGGCAGGTTCGAACCCATGCCGCAAAGGAGGAAAAGAACACGAAACAAAAAAACGTGACGTCTTTGCTGTTATGGGCGTTTAAATTAAGGCTAGTCAATCGAGAAGAGAGAATGACTTTCGAAAATATCGGCGAAAAAAAATCGGCCCCTCCCTGTAGAAAAGTGCCCAGCTGAGGGTGTAGGAATTATTGTTTTTAGCCAATTCTCTGATTGTCGTTCGAAGGGTCGAGCTTCAAAACGATCTTGACCTCATGCAAATCCGTCGCCCCTGTCGAAAGTTTTAGGCATACATACATTTAAACAGACAGGTGAGCTTTATATTATATATATATATATATATATATATATATATATATATATATATATATATATATAATGACAATGACAGGAAAACAATTATGCGGATTAGGCTTTATTCAATAAAAATGAGGTTTCGGGAAAATGTTTACCATATTCAGATTTGTAAAAACCACAAGCCAACAATGTCATTATTATTTTACAGACGTAAAATTAAAATAAAATTAGTGAAAAAGAAAGAAGAAAAATATAAATAAAAATTAATACACATTTAGGAGCAGTATTATAATAAACAAAATAACAACAGTAACAAAAAAAAAAAAAAAGAAAGCTATCGTAAATATGGATAATAATCATGAAGACCTCCAATTTGACAACTTCTTGATTCGTCTTCTGAAACTCGGTAAAAAATATAAATGTTAATATTTTTTCACGTTTATTCAGGTATTAATGTTTTTAAAATTATTTTTGTTTCTCTCGCTTTTAGTGATTTAATAATAGCTTTTTTACTGTTGCTTTCCACACACACGTTTATATGTAATTTAATTACTTGGGACAATGATTTTACATAAGAGTACATTACAAAGTACTGATTTAGATAGTTCAATAATTCAACAATAGCCGTATAATTTTTTCTTTAAAGATACCACGTTAATAAGAGTAGACACCCAATCATTTACTAATTTTCAGAAACTTTCTACCTATTTCTATTAACGTAGTATCTTTAAAGGAAAGTATACACACACACACACACACACACACACACACACACACACACACACACACACACACACACATGGTATTTATTTGCTTCCCCACGAAAGCAAAATGAGACACAACGTCGTCAAACAAAAAAGAAAGAAAGAGAAAACATGCTGTAATGGTCGTGTGTGCGTGCGCTGTGAAGTGTGAATAGTAGTACGAACAATTCCATAACAGAAATACGTTGTCAGCTGACTGGCTCGTCGCTAACCAACGACCTGGAAAAATGGCCGGTCATTTTCATTTGCATACACACAATAATAGATAGCTATTATCAGATGCCGATACTTGTAGAAAAGATTTCGATGTAAAACCTACCCTAAAACACTGCCAGACACACCAAGTACCTTTGTGTGAAAATTTATATAAATTGGCCCAGCCGTTTTTTTTAGTTTATAATGAACGAACTCACACACACGCACAGACAAAGTTGCATTTATAGAATAGATATAGATATATATAACATGGTGTCCATAAAGTTCGAGCGCAATTTTAAAATGAATTGTTCCAAAACTGAACTCTTCTTACAGATTATATCTATTGCAAACACAAATAAAATTATAAATATTTTAATCTGCACACGGACTTTATTACCCCCCTTCTCTCTCTCTCCATATATATATATATATATATATATATATATATATATATATATATATATATAGCTTAATTGTGATGTATATTTTTAGTTTCATAACTTACTACGTATTAAGAACTGTTCAATTAAATACTGAAAATGAATACATAAAATATATCTCCTTATCAAATTGTATGTGGATACATGAAATATATTTATATGGACACACACGTATATTTTTATATATATGCAGATATGTTTATGTGTGTGTGTATGAGAAAAATAGAGAGGATGGGAGTTGCGTTTAAGAGCATGCACATGTTGATGTAGCTATTGAGGCATATAAACTGAATGGCCAAACAATTAGACTTCGGTGCACAAGATGGTTTCACTCTCCTTCAAACTTGTATAAACAAAAGTCACTTAACCATGTGGCGTATTCACGTACATAACAGTACTGCTGTAACAGCGTACCTGCAGAATCCATTGAGCGTCGATGGTACAGAACACCACGTGACTGTGAAATTACCATTGGAGCCAGAATAATTAGTCATTTTTTTTTTGTATTCCGAAATCGGAAATGCTTGAGGATTGTTTTCCTTTTCTCCTGGGCAATATTAAAGAGTATACAATATGTTTATACTTGTGGAATGTGAAAATTACGGCCACTTGCTGGGGGATTAAAGCATTAGCATGACAGGGATGGTAACCACCCAAAGCAGACAGATATTCTTACATTAAATTACATTTAAATTAATGCTCGTACCATTCAACAGCGCTTCAGTTAACAAACTGCATAGGATACACAGAATTTCATAATCTTTTCAAGTTTAATTAGTTTCGTTCTGAGTTTTTTTAAAAATCGAATTTACTCCAGTCAAGGCATGAAGCAACTTAACATAAGGAATTAACAAGAACGGAAAATGATTATTTCAAAGAGAGGAGCTGATTATTTGCATTGATAGGAGGAACACAGTCAACAAGAGAGTTCAACAAGCTGTGTAACGCTTAAGTTAAAAGATAAAATAGCATTTCTGGCTGTCCGTTACGTTTAATTTATGGAAATTGCTCCAGGCAAGGCATGAGGCCACTTAATTTAACAAGAACGAAATGTTAGTATTGCAAAGACAGGACATGCCTATTAACCTTAGTCTTGAAAAGAACCAGGCTAGAAGGAAAACATGTATTGATTGACTCTATTAATGCGCCAGCGAATCACACTGTTCATGCTAAACCATCACTGAATGTTTAAAAATATATTAAAATCGGCTCTGGTAGTAACTGAAAGTACTAGAATACACAAAGAATAGGGCAAATGCATCGGCCAGTTCCAGCTCAAAACTCGAAAGCTAATAAAGAATTTGGAAAGGATAGAGAAAAGATACACAGACACAATATTTTCGTAATATTTAATGAAATCAGTATCCAAGAACAATTCTCTCGAGATATACACACTTTTCATGGAAATCGCTCCAGACAAGACGTGGAGCCACTTGATTAAATGAGCTTACAAGAACAACAGATATTATCGCAAAGACAGAGAGCCTATTAACCTTAGTCTCCAACTGACTAAGGCCATGGGTAAGAGGAAAACAGTCAGCAGAAAGAGAGTTCCACAAGCTTGAACTTTTTGGAAAGAAGATACTGAAATAGGAAATTGTATTATAATGAGGTATCAAAACTGTGAATTGATGGAGACCACTAGACCAACGAGTCAAACGAGCTGGAAGAAAGGAAGCAGGGAATAAATTTGGCAATTCTGGAGAACACCCGCAATAATAGTATTTATAGAAAAAAAATGGGATTAACAAAATTACTTCTGTGAGAGAGAGGGGTGCAAAGAACAAAAAAAGTGGGATTAATCAAATTACAAATACGTTTCTCTACCTTATCAAGAACCATTCAACGACATAATTACTATCCACTTGTTTTTAATCCAAAGAGATTTTATTGTTAGACATTAGTTTTGTTTTTATATATTCTTAAAATTAAAAGGTTTTAATCATCTCTCAATGCCTGAACCAAGGCCACACTCTCCAAAATCTATATGTGGAACTGCCCTTCGTACAAACATATTCATTGTTTGGTTGAAGAAACACATGAAGGTTGTTAACATTCATAATGAAAGTAGCAGCAAAGAAGAGGTCGATCAGTTCAAGTATCTTGGTTCCATCATCACCATAACAGATCCAAAAGGAGGAAAACCATATTAGCAATGCTCGCACCGCCTTCTATCATGACTCTGGTCTAAAAAAAAAATACGATTGAACACTAAAATTAGGATCCACCAGGTTCTCATCCACACCATTCTCCATTTATGGCCATGAGACTTGGCCAATGTAAGTAAGTGACCAATATAAACCAGAGATATTCAACCATCACTGCCTACTCCGCATCCCCTGGCGACAATTTATCTCCAATTTATCACTGCAAGATTCACTCCATCCAAAAATCTCTCCTTCATTGTTTGTCCCGCCCTTTGACGACATCCAGGTAACTTCATCCGTGAAGTCATCAACCCAGCACTACCACCAGGCTGGGAGAAACGTCGCTGTGGCCAGGATGGCGAAGCAAGATGCGAAATTAATTCTGTCCCCTCACTTTTATAGGGTCTGTTTGGAGGCTGTCACTGGAACCGCAAATGGCTTACACTCCTAACGGAAGCAGCCTAAAAAAAATTCAACCAGAACTAGCGCCCATACATACAAAACTGTTTAAACGTTGTCTTAAGGAGAATTGCTTCCCATCACCCTGGAAAATCTCATCAGTATACCCTGTATTTAAGAATTCAGGTGATCGCTCATCCTCCTCTCAGTACAGGCCAATAAGTCTCCTGTGTAAGTTGCTGGAATCTGTGTTAAATACAGATGACATCAACCATCTCAGCAAAAATAACCTTCTTAGTGACACACTATATGGTTTCCGTTCTGCTAGATCTACAGCAGATGTGCTTACAGTTATATCTCACAGGATTAGCGAATCTCTCGACGGAGGCAACCTTTCTAGGGCAATTTCTCTTGACATATCTAAGGCCTTTGATAGGGTATGGCATAAAGATTTACTTCACAAGATCTCTAGCTATGGTATAGCTGGAAATGTCTTCTCAGTTATTAAATCATTTCTTTCTGATAGATTCATAAGAGTAGTAGTTGATGGGCAAAAATCAGAAGCTCACAGTATTAATGCTGGAGTCCCTCAGGGGTCCATCCTGGGCGGAACTCTTTTCCTGATCTACATTAATGATCTTTCAAATCACATCCTTACATCGTTTGTAGACATTTATGCTGATGACACTACCATTTATGGTAACACATCTAAGACAGTAAACGACCAAGTTCTCTCCGATTCTCTCTCCTCTGATCTTGAGCACGTGGTACAATGGGGAAAGGAGTGGCTGGTTACTTTTAATGCATCTAAAACCAATCTTCTCTCTTTACATCATCAACGTTCTAATCCCCATCTGACATCAATTGAAATGAATGGCTCTCATCTTGAGGAGGCCTCCAGTTTTGACAAGCTTCTGGGCTTGACCTTTACTCCTGATCTTACAAAGAACAAATCATCTCGGCCAACCTTAACTGTGAGAATATATATATATATATATATATATATATATATATAATCTGTGTGTGTGTGTAACGTTATACACATTTACAAATGGGACCCACACGTTGTAGACACAGTCGCAGAGAAACATAAGACAAACCTAAACGTAGATTCCATGAACAAAGCTTCTTTCTTCGAACTGCACGCCTGTGGAATTGTCTTCCGTTTTCCTGCTTTCCGGCTGACTACAATATGGTTGTCTTCAAGCCTAACATAAACAAGTTCTTGATAAGCTGTTCCACTTAACAAATTTACCGAATTTCCATTTACTAACGATTACTATATTGTCCAATTTCTACTTTACACTCTTTAACCCTTATCCTCGAGTGGAGTCTTGGCCTTGATGATGCCTATGTAAATTTAAAAAAAAAGCCTTGAATCACTGTTTTTGAAATTGATGGAAAGGACTGGTCCAACCAACTCAGGGTGAATGCCTCAACTATGACATAGAATAAGCAGGATTCAAACGTTGCATTCCCAGGCCATCTGTAAACTTCACTATCCACTATATCAGTGCCACCTTGGAAAAAGAAAATATTGCTTGCTATTAATAGATAGTAAAAAAAAGTCCTTAGCGCATCTTAGTAGCATCTGTTCTAACTCTATACTGCATCTTTTTATTATCTTTTGTTAGAGAAGCTAAAAGTTGTCAACATTTTAAACGCAGGCAATTTTTATTGTTGTTCTAATGAAGAAAAATACCTTTTTGGGGAGGTGGATTTTCCCTACATTAAAGCCTAAATCTTGTGTTAAACTCTGCGCGACATGTAAATGTTAAACTCTGGGAGGCGTGTAAATAGTAGATAAATGGTAGAAAGACGCCTTTTTCCAAAAGAATTTATAGTTCGACTATCTATAAAATATAGTTAAAATTATTTTTTCCTCTCGGAATTCAGCAAATTGGCCACAGAATATGAGAATTTCTTTTCTTTTCTTTTTTTTCTCCTTGCTTTTCTTTTTCCTTTTCTCTACAAAAAATACAATAAGGAATTAAGACTCCTATGCGGCCATGCTAACGGAACGAGAACATGCTGCTCCTGTGGATTAAATAAAGGGTTCCATTCGAAATTCCATAGATATTCCCGAGATCAACAGAAAGAAAGGCCTGCGTTTACATCATTCGAAACGTTGTGCAAATAACACTCAAAATTAGAACAGTTGTCGGAATAATCCAAATAATAAAAATGCCTTTGTCACAGACAAATACTAAATCATTATATTATAACCATGGTAAATGTATCAGCCCACATGAAACAAGGATTGTCATAAATTCTGGAGCAGATCTCTACCAGATGATATAGATAAAATCAATATATATATATATATATATATATATATATATATGTGTGTGTGTGTGTTAGTGATCGGGCGATTCCAAAATCTTTCCCGATTCCGTTCTAAATTCCTGATTCCAATACAAGTTTCGATTCCTTTAAAAATTCTGAACATTTAATTAAACATTCGATGCTTTTAAAAATCTTCAAATAGCTGTACCCCCCCACGCCCTCATGTAATGTCCGCATATATACATTTAGAAGGGGGCGTATATTACAAAAGTATATCTTTATCTAATGTTTTACTTGTAATCGCTTGAGATTCCTTTCTCTCTTTAAAACAAGTCTCATTTGCATTTGGTTGCTAATACCATTTGAAATTTTCATAAACGATTAATCGACGATTCGTATGCAAAATAAGGAAACAGTTTGGGAACAGAATAGTTAACAATGTCCGTCCCATATCAAAAATACGTTTCTACATAATGATGTTTCCATTTAGAAAACTATTCTTAACATTGCATGGCTTAGCTATGCTCTATGAAGAAATATATTAATGGGTTTTTTTCTGGCAATTATTAACATTTGGACGTTTATTAGGTTGATGTGCGTTACTGTAATAATAATAATAATAATAATAATAATAATAATAATAGCAGCAGAAAATAGATTAACACCTTTAGTTAAATCACTCCCCAAAATGAGATTCTACCTCTTTTATGATTAAGTGGCAGAAAAAATATAATTTCGAGTAGGAAAGCAGTTTTGCACATAAATTTAACGGATAAATGATAATCATTTCCGGTCATTTTAACCCTTTAATCTTGTCTAATCGCTCAAAAATCGATACAAAATATTGGTAGAACATACCATAGGCTAGATTGTTGACATTTATTTGATATGTTTCTACTAGTGTTTTATTTTCGATGTTGAGATTGCAGCCCTCGTAAACGGCTTATGGACAAACATATCTTAAATTCTAACTCAACAGAGTAAACACTAAGTTATTTTTGCACTGAAAACGCGGTTTAAAATAAGTTTAAACGCAAATAAACTTATCCATTCAGGTAGAAGATGTTCCCTTTGGTAACATTTATTTGCTGCATATTTTTTTTTTATCCCTTTTTTGTTCTGTTAGTCACAGTAACAAATGCCGGAATTTCATTCTTCTTTAGGAGAATGTCCAAATTTAAATGTAGATAAAATTTCCTTTTTAATTCAACGATTTTGATTAACTCTTAGTGAAATTCTTATCTATGTGTTTCACTTGTATCCAAAACACAGCAGAAATATTAATGATTTCAAAAGAAGCCGATGGCAGACACCGACAGTTTCCAGACGGCGCCAACAAAATTGAAAAAAAAATCATCTGAAACATTTTAAATCTTTTGTGTGAACTCCCTGAAACGTTTAGTAAATATATGCAAAAGAAGTTTACTAACAGATATTTACGGCAATGTACCAATAAAAGAAATAAGTTAGACTCTGAGAATCAATGTTAACTCTGGGAAAGAGATTTATGACTAGGGTTATGACAAAAGAATATTCTTATAATTGTTTTGACTCTTGAGTATATATCCGACACAGTTAGACACAGTTAATCCACCAGGAACCACGTAACTCTGTATAAAAATATTAGATATCAACAGATATACACCCGAGAGTCAAAACAATCAAAAGAATATGCTGTTGTCATAGCCCTATTTATGACTCATTCTCTGGCCCTTAGTCTTATGTTATAAATGAAAAACTTCTAATGAATAAGCAAATTTGTGTGTTTTAGTTTTTATCATCAGAAAAATATATAAGAATCGTTTTCGAATCGGAAATTAGGCTAAAAAGTTTCCAATACCAATTCCGATACCCCAACAAGTTCCGATTTTTCAGATTCTTGGTTTTGATTCTGATTAATCGTCCCAGCACTAATATATATATCTATATAATTATAAAACTCAAATGACCTTGTAACAATGTATGTAACCCACTTTCTGGTTTACGGCATTCGGTTACGCATGCGCGCATGACCTGCGTACTGAAATATTAATGGTATTATTTCAAAATTATTATTTAACATGGGAAGAGTGGAGTTTAAAATAACTTAAACGTAATACAGAAATGAACGATATATATATTAAAAAAAAAGCAGATATATCAAAATTTGAATTTAACTATAATAAGTATTAAGATATTTGGTCAGTGCATATTTACCTATAAGTATGGCCAACCACTTATAATTCAGTAGCTGTAAATTTTTGTTTAAAAAATAATCAATTATAATAAACAGAACAACTCATAGAAATCTATGTATATTCTTTTTTCATTTTAATATACTTTCATAGAAATGTTTCTGTTATGTCAAAAACCCCTATTTTCTTTACGTCACAAGTGTCACGCTCATACATGAATTCCATAACTAATATAACATACTGACCCAACGGGTCACGGGTAGTCTAGTATATATATATATATTATAATCACTAATATACAGTACTGTTTCGTTGTATCACAACTCATCTCTGTGGCTAGACTAGCACCTTTTCTTAGCTGAAGATTGAAACTACAACCATCGCGTTGATAGTCGGCAGATTTAACCACTGGCCTATGGATCGATGCTCGTAAATGACTTAATCAAATGTCCATTAAACAGACATTCGCCCACCGCTTTTACAGTGCTCGAGCTGCTTGTTTATTTACAAACAAGCAAACAACTAAGAGCTAGCCTCGCTCATAGTCAATCAAGGAGCTGGTGAGATATAGTATATCCAGTTTGTGTGTCGGATATAAAAAAATCTTTTGGTTGTGTAAATCCTCAACGTCTGATTTTCATTTTTTTTTTTTTTTAAGACAATTTAATTTCAGTACACAATTGTGATCCCAACGAAATCGATTTGTGTAGATCATTTAAACTGTTTGTATGAAGTAATATATAGAGTCATCGACGGACAGCTGTATCGACATCTAAGATTCGTTAGTGTGGCCAGACGTTGCGAACACAACAATGTTTATGCAATGTTTACGCAATCATCCGTGTAAGATGACAATTTCTGCCGGGCAGGAGATTCGAACCAAAATACGAAGCCACCTTTGACTCCATTGCTAAGCCTTTATTTCCAGCCCACTAAACAGTTGCCGCGAGAATGAACGATCAATTCGGGCACAGAGATTAGACGATTCAGTGCTCGAACGACAGAATATATATATATATATATATATATATATATATATATATATATATATATATATATATATATATATATATACACTAGCATTTCAGCCGGCGTTGATCGGGTGTTTGGATGTGTATGTTGAGCAAAAAAAAAAAGTGGTAGTTGGAAGGCAGGCGCGAACCCGTACCGCAAAGAAGGAAAAGAACGGGGTAAAACCTAACGTTTATACTGTTACGACCACTGCCAAACCGGAAGCGACATTATTTTAAATTAAGGCTAGACAATCTAAAGGAGAGGATAACTTAAAAAAATATCGGCGAAAAAAGTGCCCCCCCCCTGTAGAAAAGTGCCTAGTTAGAAGGGGAACATATTAATGTTTTTAGCCAAGTTTTCGATATTTGTCGTATGAAAGGTCGAACTTTAAAACGATACTGATCTTGGTAAAATCCGTCGCCTCTATTGAAAGTTTAAGGCAAACATGCAAACAGAAATACATAAATACATTTATATATTGGTAACTAAAAATTTTCGACCCAAACTGATGAAAAAGCTTGCCCTATCTCTGAATACCTTTATGTAAAATTTCAAATATTTAGACCAGAAATTGTCTGAGTAATTTGGAAGAGACCGCAAAGGTCAATTTTTTAA
>NC_136490.1:126611428-126623928 GCF_053919585.1 Euprymna scolopes | reverse complement strand
AAGTCCACATGTTCGACATTCTGAGCCCCGAACAGCGCCAGATTGCCCGATGGGACGAGGAAAAAAAACGATGGTGTTTCGGTATGTTTCAATGTTATTTAGGTATATATTTTCGATCGCAGAAGAATGTCGTTAGAAGATAAATATTTAAAATATTAAAATATGTATAGGATATTTCTATTAAAAGATTTTCCAGAAATCACGACTTCTTAATTTCTGCAACTGAATATGTTTTCTGGTTATCTCTGCGACTCTTAAACGTTTATACTGATTTCTTAATGCTATGAATTTAAGTCTATTTGTAGTTAGCTCATGGGAAGTTGAATCGACACGATGATTGCTGATTCTGGGCAGTAAAAGCTGCACAGGTCGAAGTAAACCATTGGAGAGTTTACTATAGAATTTTCACGTATGAATATATGCTTCTATGTCTGCTTTAAGCCACCGTTCAGCAACGAGAGCAAAGGTTTTACACTAACTCAATGGGAGTCTCTGATATGATCTCTGATGGATACTCAACCTGTTTGTGCTATCTTGCAATTTTGAGTTCGGCTTAAGTTTGACAATTTAGGGTGATATCAACCATTATAGCAAGGCGATTACCGTTCCCGAGTAGACTATGGCCATCGTCATATAAGTCTCGAGGCGTTGCAGATTCTTACAATCTGGGAGGTGCGACAGGAAAGTGATTGTCTGTGAAAGAGATCCAGTTGTCAGCTGGATCTGTATAGCTGGAGAACCCAAGCCATTTTCGGTAGTGGACAGACATTAAAATCCCCAGATACAGGAATTTGGATGTTGGTATCTGAGGAGATCTCTATATCTACACTAATAGCGATATAGTTGTTTTGATCGTTTATCATTGCAATCAGATTCCAATATGGCTTTTACCGTTTTTTTGTCTCTCTAGAAATCACTAAAATTTGCAGTTTTTATCGTACTTTTTTCCTTTAAATCAGTTAGAAAAGTAAATTGTATTGCGTTTGGTAGCAGTTATTTTTTATATTTGTATTTTCTACACCTTGCTTCGTTTTCAACTATACTAAACTTTTATTAAATCCTCTTACGTGATGATGCGACAAATAAATAAAACTAACAAGATATGAATAAATGATAAAATTTAAAACTATTTTCTATTGTTTACTGTGTAGCATATTTCGGTGTGATATATATATATATATATATATATATATATATATATATATATATATATATATATATATATATATATATAATGAAATCAAGAGATCCAGTGTTTACCTGATATGAGAAAAGGTAAACTTCAATCCAATATATATATACCAGTATTTATATATAGATAATTTAATCCCAACCAAATAAAAACGCTCAACACACACACAATAGATAGTAGATCTAATTGTAAGAAAAAATAAAATAAAACTGTAAGTTGAAATTTACAATTAAATTTATTGTTCAACTGAATACTCCGAAAAACAATTTTCAAAGTGCTTATTCTACAGAGTTTCAAAGAATGCTGTTCTTGCTATTCTTCTCGTCAGAGGACAGAAAGAAATCAAGTTATATTTGCAGCAATGCTAGAATTTGCGGGTTACAATATTAAATAGAGCCGCAATTTATTATAGTCATAAATTGCAAAAATGTACATGTCCTTTAAAACAACGACGGGAAAAAAAGTAGAAGAATAAAAATAAGAACAAAAACTTGCATGAAGACTCTTGAAAAGTTTATTTCGGGTTTGTTTTTATGTTATTTTAGATCTCCGACTTTTTCACTCGTTATTTTAAAGGATTATATATATATATATATATATATATATATATATATATATATATATATATATATATATATATATATACACGAGCAAAAATACCTATCGTTAACTGGGTTCGAAAGCAGCCTACAGAAAATGGACTCTGATTTATGAAAGTATGATAGGTTGTAAAGAGATAGCTTCGAATTTGGGGGTATCAAAGCCAAAGCAAAATATGATGAAAGTAAAAATAAAATAGATAAACCCCATAATTTATTATACCATATCTGTTCACACTGAAACACTTATCACAATATTCTGTGGATCTATATAAAAAAAAACTTGTTAAACTTTGTGACATATTTCCATTCTATGGAGGTCAGGCGCGAACGAACACCCCATAATTTTATTATACCATATTTCTTCAAACTGAAACATAATAATTAAAGTATACTTACGCAGATAGATATGAAAAGTTTTTGTTAAAGTTTGTGCCTATTTCCATTCTATGGAAGGCAGGCGCGAACGCAAACCCTACCATATTATTTATTACCATCCTTATTTGAGTTAAAACATACTTATCAAAGTATTCCTATGTATATTTTTATCAAAAACACTTGTAAACGTTTTTTTTTTTTAATTTTTAAATTTTTTTATTTCCATACTTTGTGGGCCAGGCGGGAACGCAGACCTCACAATTTTAATGAACCACCGTTCTACCAGATCAAAAATACACATTCCTGTGTCTCGATACATCTATCATTATATGTAATCAGTTTTTTTAAAATAGTCAACCAAATAGGAGCTTATTCGTGACCAGACACACACACACACACACACACACACACACACACACACACACACACTCGTATAGTGTTAATGCAATTGCATAAACCGACGTAAGCGTATCTCTTGAATGTATGTATAAAAGAACAGCTTCTGTGTCTCTTCTATGTGTGCACATGTATATAGTATTGTCCAGTTCACAAACCGGACAAAAACCATTTCAGAGACTTTGTAACCGAGACTAACAAATATCTTTCTCTGCTTGGCACCAGACAAAAGGGAAACATGCCTTCTGGAATAGTCCTTTTCCTCCTGGCGACCATCTTTGATGTGCGTCCTCTCGTTGAGATACTTTTCAACCAAGTTATAATTCACAGAAAACTTTATTAACGCTTCCCTCGGTGTTTGCACATGTCTATCTTAATTTATACATCTTCTTTAGTTGTGTTCAGCTGACTTTTTACGTGAATATATCATAAATTTCGCTTCTCTGTTCGCTATCTTATGTCAGCCTTATGTTACATGCCACCTTTGTTATTGTTAATGTTTTAACTTTTATTTATGCTAACATTCCAACTAACCTTGATCCTTTATCTTTATTTTCCTGATTTTCATAAATTATCTCCCCGATGCAATTGCATCCGAGATGGGCATATTATTCTGAATTCTTTTTAAATGACTTACAGTTTGTTGTGGAATGGAACCAGAAATAGATGGTCACATTGAATGCTACTAAGACTAAGCTTCTTTTCATTAACAATTATAAGAAATCCTTACAACCAACCATTTCCATGGCTAATAGCACCCTACCTGAGAGCCCAACATTCAAGCTGCTTGATCTAACACTCACAGCTGATATGAGTTGAATCAAGTAAATAGAAAATACTGCAAAGGCTGCTCCAAAGAAGACTCGGCTAGAAAACATCTCACACCTGTCAGTATCCCATATCTCTAAAAAGTCACCATTCTCTCATTTATTGTGTAATGCTGCCACATTTGGGCAGGTTGAACCTTATACTAGTCTCTACCTCTTAGACAGTCCAAAAAGAGTTTCTAATCCAGCAGGTCCCACACTGTATACCAAGCTCTAGCCACTGTCTCATCTGCGTTGTGTTGCATACCTATACTTATTTTACATTCACTTTAATGGAAGGTGCTTCAACGACCTTGCTGCACTTGTATCTTTCAACATAAATTACTTCCTCCCTGACAGTCAGCAAAATTCCACCCCTTCACTTTAAAAGGCCTTCGACTGCTGAAAAGCTTTCTACTCTAATAGGTTCATGTTTGCCTTTAGAATTTCTTCTCTGCTCTCTGCTTCTCCACTGTATCTATTTATAGAAATGTGAATGTAATATGAACAAACACCTTGCTGCACAACTCCACCCTTAAAACGCCTCTAATAAATCTGACCACTAATTCACAGTAGGCCCTAGGGACTAAGTGGCTATGTGTCTTGTTTTGGGGGTGAAAATAAGTTTTTAAAAAAGTATGCAGACAAGTAGCAAAGCAAATTTGATTACATCTGACAAGTTATTTGCTATTTCACTCCTTTTTATATTATTTCATATACTGCAATTTTACTGATGTTCTGTCACGCTTAAGTTTGAAATCGCACTTTCAGAAGTAAACGTCTAGATTGAAATACACGGATCTTATTTCAAATTAGTGTATACTCTCCGTCCAAATGATTCGTGAAAAATTATGCTTCGCCAGTGTTCATACTCGTTATTCATCTAGATATATTACTAAAGTATTCATATAAAATCATAGAATGTTTTTTACATAGCAGTCACCTCTTAAAAAGGCCAAGAGGTCATTCGAGGATAAAGGTTAATGAGTGCATGTTAGTCATTAAGACAATAGCAGAGTAATTGTTTGTAGTGGTAATTTAGTATAATTTGATTACTTAAGTGCACAGCTAAACAAGAACCTGTTTATGTTGGACTTGAAGACAACCATATTACAGTCAGCTGAAATACGGGCCAGCAGAACAGAGTTCCGCAGGCGAGTAGTTCTAGGAAAGATATTTTGTTTGTGGAATCCACGTTTAGGTTTAGGCACAGATAGCAGATGTAGGGAAATTATTGATACTGGTTTAAGCTAAAAGTGAGATTTTCTTTTGTGAAAGTTTTGCAAAAGAGGACGATAGATCGGAGCTCTATAGAACTTATCATTTCTACTGACCTCAAGAAAAGAAAAATGCTGAAAATTTCTGTCCAAATTCATTTCAAGTGAGATAATTTGGAAAACTATTTATTAAATACAAGAGACATTCCAAAACTAATGTCGCCTATTTTTTATTCCTCCAAGAGGATATTAAATTTCTTATTTATCCAAGAGGATAGTAAATTGCATTATTATGATGACTGAACTCATGACTTGAAAGTTTCATCTCTCTGTTGCAGATATTGACAGAGTGAGACTCTAAGAAAACACAACCTGTCATGAATGTACATCAGAAGTAGAGATGCGTTATTGAATTCCTCCATGACAAAAATGTAAACTAATATAAATTCACAGCGCTTGTGGAACATTTACAACGTTGATGCAGCTGATAAGTTAGGAGATGGGTTCGTTGATTTCTGTGTGGAGGACAGAAATGTGAATGACAAAGGGTGCTCCAGACTTTTACAATGGAGCCATCAAAAGAGGGTGATAAAAGTACACTGAGAATGATGATGGCTATGTAGAAAAATAAATTCTGGAGCACAAATTGTCGCTCATTTTAATGGCACCACTACCATCTTTGTAGTTCTTCAACATTTTTGTTTCGAGTTTTGAAATATAGGAAGCCATACTTTTGGGACAACCCTCATATAAGCATTTTAGTTTGTTTTTTTAAGTGTAATGTGCGAAAGTTTGTAACATGACCACTACCGTTGGACCATGTTCGTTACAGTTCAAACCTCTCTTGGACCCCCGCACCATCTGGCACCGTCAAAAAGGAACAAACAAAGAAAAATAAATCCAACTCGGCTTTTCTTTCTTTTTTTAACATGTCGTTTATTCCCGTTTTTCTTTCTACCCGTCTCAACGCCAGCTTAAAAGTTTCTCTTGCCACATATCTTTCTGAGCAGTTACTATCTTTAAGAGCATATCTGAGAAAATTGACCACTTCCTGTCTGCTCATCCTTTAGCTAACATTCACATCTGTGGAAAGTTCAATATTCACAATATGGAATGTTTAGCCCACTGATGTAATGAAATAACCTAACATCCCTTCATAGATGAAATGAACTATGGATATATTGACTCTCTCACGTGACTTAGGCAAAAGGAGAAAAGACAGGAAGAGAATAAAAAAGGAGCCGAGTAACTCTTATGTCACATGTATTCCCTTGTAAGTAAACCCCTTTGTCTTTTATGCATCACCTCGTGTTTCTTGCTGTATTCTTATTTAAAGTAAGGATATAACAGCCACACAAATAAGACAGATGATGAGGGGAGGTTATATCACGATTTCTCCATTGCTTATGATCTAACTCAAATTATTTACGAACCCACCCCTGTGCCGGACACTGAAGGTCATTATGCAAGTCTTCTAGATTTTTTTCTCACAACTTGCCCTGAGCTATGTTCATCTTTCGTTCTGCTCCTACTGGAATTTTCTGACCACTCAGTTCTTTAGATAAAAACAAAATGTAATAAGTCCTCCAACGCACCTCTCCATACATATATCGATATTCTATGGCTGACTGGGATAGCTTTCGAACATTTATGTCAGATCTACCTCTGCATTCCATGTTTAAAAAGAATGTGTCCTCTATAGTATCAGACTTGATGGAATGGTTAATTGTAGGTATAGACCGCTTCATACCCTCCAAAATATCCCATCAAAAACATAACAGCCAGCCATAGCTCTCTCCAGAATGAGTTGCTGCCATTATGCACAGAAATTAATTTTTCCATTGCTTCCAACGTAATAGATGTACTGAGACTAAAGCTGCTTTCAGGACTGCTAACAACCATAATAAAAGAGTAATAACGAATGCGAGTGAGTTGTAAGCTCCGTCCGTCAAGTTCAAAGTAGCTGAGCAGTGGCTTGATTCCCACTAGTTTTGGCAAATAACAAACAGGGTCCTGAATAGAAGTGTGTGCTCTATCCCAACCATCATCAATGGACCTGAGGTAATCTCGTTAGCATTGTACAAAGCCAAACTCTTTGCAAAGAACCTAATTCTACTCTATGTAATCAGGGCCGTCAACCTCTCATATTCCCTCCTGTGTCTGAAAACACACTATGCTACATACAAATATCTGTGCATGATGTCGCCAAGCTAACCAAAAACCTTGACTCCAGTAAAGCAATTGACCTTGACGACATTCCTATTAAAGTGCTCAAAAAGCTTCAACCAGAACTAGCTCCCATTCTTACAAAGCTGTTTAAGCATTGTCTTAAGGAGAATTGCTTTCCAACACTCTGGAAAACCTCATCAGTATGTCCCATATTTAAAAATTCAGGTGATCGGTCATCTCCCTCTCAATACAGACCAATCAGTCTCCAGTACCTCATGAGTAAGTTGCTGGAATCTTTGTTAAATAGAGTAGTAGCCAACCACCTCATCAGGAATAACCTCCTCAGTGGCATACAATGTGTTTTCCATTCTGCTATATCTACAGTGTATGTGCTAACAGTTATATTTCATAGGATGAGCAAATCTCTCAACAGGCCCTTTCTAGGGCGATTGACTTTGGCATATCAAAGGATTTGATAGGGTATGGCATAAAGATCTACTCTACAGAATTTTCAGCTATGGTATAGCTGGAAATGTCTTTTCATTTATTAAATCAATTCTCTCTGATAGGTTCATAAGAGTAGTGATTGTCAGAAATCAGAAGCTCACAGTATTAATGCTGGAGTTCCTCAATAGTCCACCTGAGGCCAATTCTCTTCCTAATCATCAAGGATCTCCCAAATCACATCCTAAGATCATTCGTAGACATTTATGCTGATGACACTACTATATATGGAAACACTTCAAATGCTGTAAAAAAATAACTTCTCTCTGATTCTCTCTCCTCTGATCTTGATCACGTGGTACAGTGGAGAAATACATCTAAAACCAAGCGTCTATCTTTCAATCATTAACACTCTGATCCCTATCTGGCATCAATTGAAATGAATGGCTCTCGTCTTGGGGAGGCTCTATGTTTTGACAAGCTCCTGGGTCTAACTTTTACTCCTGATCTGAAATGGAACACATACATCAAGTCTGTTGCCAAGGAAAAATGGTGGAATCGTTCTTCTGCTACAGTAGATATCTCACTGCTGATGCAATTCTCTACCTGTATAAGAACTAGGTACGTCCAAGGATGGAGTACTGTTGCAACATCTGGGCAGGAACTGCTAAAAGCACTTATCTTGCCTTGACAGATTTCAAAATAGACTTTGTAACCATGTGGGGGATGCCATTTTTTTCTTCCCTGCAACCTCTTTCCCATAGAAGAGACGTTGCGAGCCTGTCTCTGCTTTATCATTATTTTCATGGCAAGTACTGGTCTGAGCTCCAATCTATGATCCCACTCCTCTAGCCTGACTTTCACAAAAAACACTCGTTTGGCTGAAACCACTATCAATAATTTCCCAGATTCTTTATCTGTGCCTAAACCTAAATGAAGATTCGATGAACAAAGCTTTTTTCTTAGAACTGCATGTCTATAGAACTCAGTTCTGTATTCCTGCTTTCCAACTAACTACAATATGGTCGTCTTCAAATCCAATGTAAACAAGTTCTTGATGAGCCATCTCCTTAATCCAATTTACCAAATTTCCACAACTAACGATTACTACAATATTGTCCCATTGATTACTGTACACTCATTAACTCTTTTTCTCGATTGGCCTCTGGGCCTTGATAAGTGATGACTCCTTTGTAAAAATATATAAATAAATAGTGATAATAACAATACTACTATTAATAAATAACAATGATAATGATGATAACAATAATAATAAAGCAATTGTTCTTTTGAATTATAGAAAAGACTTATCTCTTGTCTTTATGAGTTGCAATTCTTTTATTTTATTTATTTATTTTGCTTTTATAATCTCAACAATTTCTTTTTATCGTCTTTTCTAATTTTATTGCCGCTTTTTTGTTTAACAACACAAACCAATTCCGGTCTTTTTTTTTCTTTGCTATTTTTTTTTTCATCTTTCAATTCGTAGATAAACAGTGAAACGATGCTAAAGAATGTTGACCATTTTTGATGGGACTCGTACATCTTAAGACTCAATAAGTTGTCTGGATTTGCAATAAAACCAAGACAAATAAGAAATAATTTCATCGGAATTGTTTATTTTCCTCATTCTTTTTGTTTTCCTTTTTTGCTTTTGCTTCCTGGTTTTTCATTTATTTTTCATGAGATTTGAAAAAATATGACTCTTGTCTGATGGCACATTTTATGAAGGCCAACTTTGATAGATCTTGTAAATAGAGAGAACGTATCGCAGAACGATGTTTATGGCTTCCAGCAAGAACCATTTATAATAACAAGCAACGCCGCATTCAAGTGTAAACGAGTTGTAGTGTTAAAAGCCATCGACAACGCTGTTAGTCACCAATAGAATGGACTCGTTTTTCATAGATGGTTAATTTAATTTTGCCGTCACCTTTTTTTTCCATATTCCTATCATTGTTATATACAAAAAACATAATCGAATTTGTTGATAGACGAGTTCTATCCTCACAAGTCATTCGTAGTATAGATTGAGTATCGAGGCGTCAGTGGTAGAATGACTTTTGAAACGAATTTATTTCATATTTTCGTCTTCCTTCTTTCAATTATTAGCTGTAAGGAGCAGAGAGTGTCCCCCCCCTTATAAGCAAAATGGGATCGCCTATGCCATGCGTGGTGCCGCATCTAGCTTCAGATAGTGTATTTGACGACGGTAAACTCTTTGAAAAGCGCCCCACCCCTCAAAATAAAAACAAACAACTAAAAACTGCAGTAATAATTAGCATGAATGTAGCTAAATTACTGACTGAAAACACTTAATTAAACACGAATCTTAATGGGTCACCAGTTAGCAAGTGCTAACTTAACGGCATTTTGGGAATAAAAGCTAGACAAAAAAGAGTAACCATATAAAATATATTTGTGACATGACTATACATGGGACCCACGCGTTGTATGAAGCTTACGCCACAAGGAACAGAAGACAAGTAATAACTCGACCCCTTTTTTTGTAACAGCGACATTTATTTACTGATTCTCCCACCACGCGTGACTTCTCGTTACTGCCGTGACGTCACCACCCTCTCTAACGTGATCATCCTCTCTGACACCTGTCTTTGAACGTTCTCCATGCATCTAACGTGAACTCTCTCTCTCTCTCTCTCTCTCTCTCTCATAGTAAAAATACCATAAAAAGAAGTGAGAGAGAGAGAGAGAGAGAGTACGTTAGTGAAGATGGTATTTATTTGCTCCCCCACTGAGCAAATTAGGCACAAGGCCGTTTTTAATGTGAGGTAAAAACCAGCTCCCCTTAAAGTAGGCAAAAAGGGGGCACTCACTAAAAAGAAGTGAGAGAGAGAGAGAGAGAGTACGTTAGTGAAGATGATCACGTCTAAAGTTTGTTGAAATTAAAAAGTTTTTGGATAAGAATTAGACAAAAGTTTCAGGAACTTATTTTTAAAGTTCCGTTGTGTGTGTGTGTGTGTGTGTGTGTGTGTGTGTGTGTGTGTGTAGCTTCTGGGTGGCTGAGTTGTCATTAGAGAGAAAGCAGCAGGCTTAAAGGAATGTCGATGTTTCTAGGATGGTCGTTGTTGATGCAAAGAATCGAGACACGTTTCGTTGACCGAATCGCTGTTTTTATAGGTTCGGTTAATTTGATATAAACTTGATAACTTAAAGTTTTAAAACGATTTTTATTAGTTGGAAAATATCGAATTAACACGTTCCTGTAAAAACTCTGACTTTGGTTGTTTTTTGCTTTTCGATGATAGACGCCTTCAGAGAAAATATTGGACAATATGAACAAAGATAGTTATCGGAAGAAACACATAATGTTGAGTTGCTATCAACATTTTTCTTCTTGCGGCATTATATTGTCATGCATTTTTATATCTAAACAAAGAATTTCTAATTTTTCTGAAGTGTATATGCTCGTAAAAATACGGTATTGACATCATAATAACCGTTTCTTTCTGCATAACGAAACGGATCTGTAAAAAAATGTGTCGAAATTGTAATATGCTAGAGGAGCTGTTTTGCATGAAAAATGGATTTGGATCTTGGAATGTAACTATACTGCTATTCTTATATATATATATATATATATATATATATATATATATAACTACTTAATTTACTCACATAAAATTAATATACGAAAGTATAGATTTATGCGTAAACTTTAAGTATTTACTTCAAAAGTGCTCAAAACGTAGGTAGAGCTAGTTAGTAATAAAAAAATCTCAATAGAAGAGGAGCATATAAAACAATAAACAACCACAGAATTCGCGCATAAGCCTGAGGAGTCCTAGAGTGGATGAAACGCCGAATATTCAGTGTAGCTTAATCGCCATATATATATATAATGTCATCCACATACAGTACTGTTTTGTTGTATCAAAACTCATCAGTGCGGCTAGACATACACCTTTCTCCAACCATCAGACCACGAATCAGTGCCATAAATATTTCTCCTCGGGTGTGTATTAAATCCACGCCCGCCCGTCGCAACAGTGCCCAACCCATCATTTGTTTACAACCAAATAAATAGTGGGCTTCGCTTAATTGTAAATTTCACCCAACGCGTACTTAAGCAGAGTGCTCAATCCAAAGAGGGTGTACGTTAATTTGTCATCCACATACAGTAGTTTCATTGATTGGATAACAGCTCATCAGGGCGACTAGACATACACGTTTCCCCAGCCGTGGATCGAACCTACAACCGTCGCATTGACAATCGACAGCTCTAACCATCGGACCACGTATCAGTGCTGTAAATATTTCCCATCGAGTGTGTATTAAATCCACAACCTCCCATTGCAGACAATGCCCAAACAATCATTTGTTTACAAACAAAAAAATAGTAAGCTTCGCTTATATATAAAACTCAACATCTTATTAGAATAGAAAGCTTTTTAGCATCTGAGACCTATACGGTGAGAGGCGGGATTTAGCTGATTGTCGAGATATTTCAGGAAATATCGAAGTACATTCTATTTACTTTACATCACATACATTTTCTATAAATTATTTATCCTGGCAATTCATGTTTGATTGTGTTTAGGGTTCTAACGTGGATACTTCCGTTAGTCAATCCGGTTGTAATTTTCCACCAATTACTATTCGTGTTTAGAGCACGAGTGAACCATGCTACTTGACTTTTGCATTTTAAACTTAGTCAAGCCATTATTTAAAGATAATTTTATAAAATGAACAAAAACTTCTATACAGTGCAATGTAGAGTACACGTTATTTTGGACTAAGTCACTGCGGGAAGCATGTGGAGCGTCCTCCCAGTACATCTAGAGCAGGCAATCCATTCATTTGATCGAAAAATGGGCGATTTCACCGTTATTCAATGACAATAGAAATATTGGAGGGTATAACATTTGTTGATCCCCATGCCAACTACGGCAATGTTGGGTCTCCCTGCTCGTATAATATAGAAATGGAGTTGAGTCCGTGAGTATTGCAAATCCATCGAGTAATGTTTAAAGGCGATGATCAGAGAATAACGCGAGAATAAATTCTGTGTAGGTTGCAAATGGTTTTATCTTGTTTTTGTTACATATTACTAGGGCTATGGCAACAGCATATTCTTTTCCTTGTTTTGATTCTCAGGTATATATGCATTGATATTTTATATGTTTTTATGTAGAGTGATGTGGTTCTCGGTTGATTAATTGTGTCTGTGTAGGATATATACTCGAGAGTAAAAACGATGAAAAGAATATGCGGTCGTCATAGCCCTACATATCACTAAATGAGGAATCATTTATATTGAAAATCCGCTTTATGCTTG
>NC_136490.1:126526428-126603928 GCF_053919585.1 Euprymna scolopes | reverse complement strand
TGAGTAATACGTATGTGTTTATGCCAGTGACATTCACACGAAGCGGGTTGAAGCGGCTTCCTCCAGAGGAGGAATTGCCAAGGGAATATTAAATTCACAAGCAGTCATCAGTCGCATGTCAGGAGAGATAAAGACATTAGGTTCTTGCAGTTCTCGCAGGAAGATGCCGATGTCCTCCAACATACAGCGCCTGGTATTTTCAAATAGTCACCCATCTAGTACTGACCAGGTTCAACGTTGCTTAACTTCGGTGATACAACGAGAACCGGTGTGTCAATGAGATCATGCTGTGTATGGGTGTGTGATAGAGCTTCTCTTTTGTACGATGACGCTTGGTGTGTAACTTATTAATTCGACATTTTCTTAGTAATTTGAAAGTTTTTTTGTTTTTTTTTTAATGGAAATCGATTCAGACAACGTATGAAACCACTTGATGTATATAGCTAAAAATACTACTTCAGGATCAAAAACCAGCCAACGACAAGTGTGAGATGAATAAATTCCAACCTAGAAACAGCAATCCTTTCCCCTAGTTTCAGAAATATCGCTCATGGAATATGAGAACTAAAGGGCAAAATAAATGAAACATGAGATGGAAATATATATATATATATATATATATATATATATGTATATATATATATATGATTATTATTATTATTATTATTATTATTGAGTAAGAAGATATCACAATTCAACTTAATATTTTTTTAATGCCAACATTATCAAATTAATGAAACTTTAATCGTAGCTCATCAATTAAAAAATATATATTTTTGATTCTAACCGTCCTTTTACGTGCAATTGTTTGTATCTCTCTTGCACTTGGTTCACCGGATATATTCACCAAGTAGTTTTTGAAATTATTTTCAATGAGTCCGGTTGCTCTTATAATTACAAGAATGATGGGGGTTTCCTACGTTTTATTCAGATTCATGCCTAAGACCTTGATATTTCGCTATCTTCTCTCTTTCAGCTCTGCTTAAGCCAGTATCATTAAGAACACCAAGTTCAACTAGGGTTGCTCCTTTTTCCTTTTCATCCCATCTGTTTCATTTTACTTTAGTCGAAGGTTTCAAAAATCAAGGGCCTTCACCTTGAGGCTAATACTATATCTATATATGAGTATACATAGATATTCGAATATTCTATTTAAAATTCCCGTTTACTTCTCAAATGTTTTTTTTTACTGTTCTTCACACCAAACAAGGCACAGTGCCACTTAGACGTAACGAGCTGCTATGAACTAGCAAAGAGAAGAGCCTATATTTTCTTATTATTAATTGACTATTTAAATATATTGTAGTATATCCTTCTTATAGTCTCTTGGTATTTGTCTACTCTGGTGGAGTATCGGGCCTTGGTGTGTGATGGGGATGCACGGAAGCACTCAAGAATTTTGTGTCTGTGTCAGGATCACCTATGCCGAAAATAAGTTTGTTTAAGTGCTATAGGAAGCCGACGTCAGTCGGTCAGGGAGTAACTGTCGAGGTTGCTCTGACAATTACTCCCTATTTACATCATGTCAGTTGTGTCGACGAAGTTGTTTGGGATTGTTTCATGCCAATGGAGTTGTTCGGCATCATGTCAGATCGAATCGGATCGATGGAATTTGTCGCATCATGTTTGGTTGTGTCGCCAAAGTTGTTCGGGATCGTGCCAGGTCATGTCATGAAAGTATTTGGTACCGTGTCGGGTACCATCGACGGTATTGTTCCTGTTGAGTTAATGTGGTCAGAAGCATTTGGTTTGCGTTTGTTGTTTAGTTGTCTGGACGGTTGTCGCAGTCGTACTTCCACATGTGATGACAACATTTTTTTGGTAGGTGAGGGGGAGGTCTACCTTTCTTCACTCAAAAAAGCGACATAGTGCTGTTATTATAGACAATGTCGCTTTCAAATTAAGCATGGTAGAATCTAAGGCAAATGTGAGTTGAAACGGAACTATTAAACTAATATCTTTTGTACTATTTAAAGGATTTCCATCACTACTCTTATCTTATTATTTTCACAATGTTTTGGCTTATGTAACCTTCGGTCTTTTCAGTTTCATTTTTTGGAATTTGGAAATATTTATGCCAAAGTCGGAAATCTATGCGAAATTTCGAACTGAACTCTTTATTTAATCGATAGGAGTATATTGTTCTAATTATATCAGCCGCAACTGAATAGAAATCGATGACAACTAAAAATAACATAATTAATTAACGCATCTACCCAGGTATGGCTGATAGAATGAGAACAATCTACCCCTCTTATTTCAGTTATATCCGTATAGGTTTCTTCAAATTCGATGAAATGATTTTTAAAAAAGATGCGCCTGAATTCTATATAAAGATTTAAAAAAACAAAAAACAAGCACCTGAAGAAAGTCGGAAGTTACATTTGCTGAAACGTGGAAATTACAAAGTTGTTATTTCACAATTTTTCGGTCGATATAACTGTGAGCTTCTCCAGGTGCAATTTTTTGAACTTAGAATTTCAAACTGAACCTTTTATTTAGTTCATGGGGGTAGAATGTTCTCGTTCCATCAGCCATACCTGCGATCGAAGTGCTATTCTTAGTCACTACTCCCATATCCTTAAATACTTAGTTATTATATACGTTAGTAAATTTTGAACCTTCAAGATTTTGAAGACTACCAATTAGAATTAATTGATAATGACTAGGAATATCATAAACATATTAACCATTTCTATTCGGTTGTTTTATTTAAACTATCAACAGATTTTTTCTTTTGATAAAACATTAAAAATTACATAATGTAGTATAGAAAGAATTTGAATGCCTACTAGACATCATCCTCATGTTTAACGTCTCTCTGTAAATGGGTTGTCAGGATAACCTGACATGAGGATACTTTTCCCTAGAAATAAACTCTGGCAAAATATTCAAAATCACATAGTATTTGCGGTTCAATTAAGATCCCATTCGCGTAGTTAACCTGCACTTGCGTTTATAAGAAACTAGCGTTGCCCGGGTGTTTGGAGGTGTGTGTCGAGCAAAAAAAGGAAAAAGTCGTAGGTAGTAGGCAGGCTGAAACCCATACCGCATAGGAGGAAAAGAATGTGAAAAAAAAAAAAACGTGACGTGTTTACCGTTGCGTCCATCACCAAACTGGAGATGGTGAAGGTTTAAATTAAGGCTAGTCAATCGAAAAGACAGGGATAACTTTCGAAAATATTCGGCGAAAAAAGCGGCTCCCTCCTTGTAAAAAAAGTGCTTAGTTGAGGTTGAAGGAATTAATGTTTTCGGACAGTTTTTCGATATATGTCGTCCGAAGGGCCGTACTTCAAATCGATACGAGGTCCTTGATATGACCTTAAACTATATCCAGTTGTGTTGTGGAGTGTGGAGCCACCCTTTAATTACCATTGCTCCCAGGTCCACTTTGACCCAGAGTGGTAGTACTTGTTTGGGTCCCAACTATGGGTTAAATAGAAACCGACTTGAAAACAACAAAATATTCCATTAAAAAGTTTTTCTTAAATTTTTGGATTCGGCATTAAATAACCCGAAAAAGGTTGATATGCCGTAAAACAAAAACAACCAACCAAAGCAACACCGATGTCATTAAAATGCGTCACCTCTGTCTTAGGCAGACATATACATACATACATACGTACATTTAAACAGACAGGTGAGATTTATATAATAGATGGTGCACATTCTCCAAGTGATGTTATCTCAAATAACAGCACGAATATGGATACTGTACCAGACTAGATAAATTTTTATCCTAGAATTTAGTAAGACCGAGAGATATTTTTCGTATTATTTGGATTTATCGGACTACTGTTCTCATCTTGAGTCTGATTTTCACAACGTTTCGATCGATGTAACCTCCGACTTCAGGTGTATCTTGTCGAACTTGGGAATTTCGACGGAATTTCGAGCAGAATCCTTTATTTACTTCACGGGATGTAGCATGCTCTTGTTCTGTCAGCCATGATTGGATAGAGGTCCTAAGTAATTTGCAACGTATATAAATAATCAGTTGAGAAGAAGAAAATAATTTTCTCAACTTTTGAGAAGTAAAAGAAACGTTGATGGAATATTAAAATATTTACGGATCTCATTTACAGATCAAATGTTTACCCAAGAAAGAAAGCCACTTGATTTCTGAGAATTTCAACTGAAATACAATGAAAGAAAATAGAAGATGATATATTGATACTTTTAATAAAATAAATATTATTTTTAAAAGCTGATGCATGGTTGAAATATGCAAATAATAATGGACCCCTTCTTAAAATGTGTTCATTCAATCTGTGAGTTTAGCGAAAGAAATTCCATTTCAATCGTAAGAATAACGAAATAACGAAGACCAACGAAAATACTATTTCGAATTAAAACAGGACAAACCTACGAAAATAATGAGAAACTAACTGTACATACCAGGCGTTGCCCGGTCGAAACATAATCCAGGGCGGCGATATTAGTCACATACTATTTAAGATGCACCGAATATCCTAACTTGTTACCAAAAAAAATGACCACACGGATGATTTAGGGAATTATAAAATACATCTCTCTTGATCTATGAAAATCAAACGCGAAGTAACCCTGATAGCTTAAAAGAAAATAACCCTCATAGCTTTAATAAATGAGCTACTACCAGCTTTAAACGTAACTGTTGTCAGCTATTGATAATTGAAAATAAATTAAATAAACTTTTAACAATATTTCTAAATAGAACGACAAAGCGATTCTATTACAAAAAAAAAACAATTAATAAAATCAAACTAATGATTAAAATAGATTTTCTGTAATGTAATATGCAAATGAACTTACCCATAGAATGTAGATTTCTTTTAGATAAATAGTATATATAGCAATCATGCTGTAAGAAAGTTTATATAAGTCCGTTTTCAGTATAAGAACTAATTTTTGAAACAGTTTTACGTTTTGTACGAAATTAAATTGTGAACAAATAAGCATATGGCTTTATTATAATAAAAGATGCAAACAAACAAGGACGCCCGGACGGTTCACACAGTTTTATAATTAAGATTAGAATAGGATAGGCAAACGAAAATACCATTTTACATGGACGCATAACTGAAGAACCAAAATGTTATTACAATCTTAAGTGTGAGATTAACCGAAAAGCTATTTTAAATTAAGCATGGCAGACTAACCAAAATATTATTTCAATCTTAAGTGTGAGATTAACCAGAACCTATTTCAAATTAAGCATGGCAGACTAACCAAAATATTATTTCAGTCTTAAGTGTGAGATTAAGCAAAAAACTATTTCAAATTAAGTATGGCAGACTAAGCAAAATATTATTTCAATCTTAAGTGTGAGATTAACCAAAAAGCTATTTAAAATTAAGTATGACAGACTAACCAAAATGTTATTTTAATCATAAGTTTAACATATCAACAAGAATTCTATTCAAATTTCAACAGGAAAGACTATCCAAAATACTGCTTGAGATTTAAAAATGGCAGACTAAAGAAAGTATTATCTCAAACTGAAGCAGCAGTGACAAACGAAAATACAATTTTTAATGTAATCGTGACAAATAAAAATGCCATCTTAGATTCAAGCTTGAAAGTTCAACTAATAGACAAAGCTTCTGACAGAGGTTCTCCAATGCTTCTAAAAAAAAAATAATAAAATAACGTTTCAAAAATTTTTTTCTTCCGATATTTTCGAAAAATGTTTAAACAAGTTCAAATGCATAGATATAAGTGCATGGCGATTTCGTGAAGAGGCATGAAAACTGCTTTGAGAGGAGGAATCAGTGTTCGGGCGAGAATGTCATCATCCTCACAGCAGGAAGAGAGGATTACACTTTGAATCGACAAACTGTTAATGGATAGAATCATGAGACGAGGCCACGACTGCGGGGATTTGTCACAGACGGAAGTCGTGTTGTGATTGGTTAGATTTAATCAACTGATGGCAAAGGAAATTGACTTTCGAGTTAAAATATAAAATCTTTTTGGTAAAAAGTAAAGTATATATTTTTAAAAAATGTAATATTTAATAGTTTCTATGAAAGTGACAAATTGCAGACAATCTTGATTTACTTGGAAAAGGCGCCGTTTATCGCAGGTGTCTGGCTGGGGATGCTGCTTAAGATGGGAAGAAAATATCATGATCCTTCGTCTTGTTCTTCCAAAAATTCTCAGGATTTACAAATATCTCACTTTGAAATGAATAAAGCGTGTGTCAGGCATGAATTTTTTCCCCCTTTTCGTGATCATAGATGGTGTTACGATCCAGATTATAAAAAGTGCTGCATTGCAAATTCACATTTTTGTTTTCATTGGATTGGCCTCGGCACAACCACCTAACTAGTACCTTCACTTTCTCTCTCTCTCTATGTCTCTCTCTCTCTCCTTTTTATCTGGGACTAGCCAAAACAAAAAAAAAAGACAATATTACGTGCGTGTTCACAAACTTGCCTAACATGTGATGCAAGACTTTTCTCTCAACTTACGTAGACACATATCTCTTTCTATTTAAACTTGGTAGTGCACGTTCTCACGAGCACAATTACATAGGAAATTCAATCCAGTTCGCGAACATTAAATGTTTTCATTTATATACTTTATTATTTTCCAAATTGTTGCTTTGCGTCCATTAGTGTATGCTTGAGTTTGAACACACACACGCACACACACACATATGGGGATAATGGTGTCTAAAACTTCGAAGTGATAAATAAATCTTAAACCATTACTTTAATTGGAGTAAACATATATTTGTTTTACACTTATTCACTTCAAACAAAGTATATTGCCACTTGGACGTAAGGGGCTAATATCACATCTACAGGGACACTGCATAGGGAGTTACGGAATGTAATATCTGTTTGCATTACATATAGATTTCTGCATGTCAATAGATTCAGAAAAGCAAGAGACCGGGCGGAAATTTAAATGTGTAGTAGCCCAAGTGAAGAGACTATTCAAGTAGAAGGCTTTCCAGTATCTAGGGATCTCTACAGTAGCGGGGTGGAATTTTTCGGCTTGTCCACTTACTCGAAAAAACTATTCACGTCGAGCGGGGGACATGTTTTGAGTTCATCAAAAAACATTTCATTTAAGTACTTGTAAAACAGGCTCGGGAATGCAGTATTTCGGTGATGGGATAGGGTTGGAGCTTGGTTAATAGTTCGAGAATTATTCGGTTTGAACCTCTTTTTTGGACCCTGTCTAAGGAAAAGAGACTAGTGGTAGATGTATCAGCTCAGATAAAGCAACAATAGTCCATGCACGGGTGAATGGTGGCGTTGTAGACAATACAGGATACTGTCAGATGTGAATAATTTTCTTAAAACAGTGAAGAGAACCCACCTTCCTAGAAGTAGTCTAGCTGATTTTCCTCTCTATTTCATTTAAATGCATACATCATTCTACATGGACTTGGTAGTTAACTTTCTAACGAACGCAGTTACATAAAAACTTGGTCGAGTTCGCAACCAATAAATGTTTCTTTTTTTGTATATTTCATTTTTCTTTGCGTTGTTACTTTGTTTTACTTAGTATATATTTGTATTTGAATACACGCATATAGAGAGTACTGGCGCTGCCAAGCGACGCCTAAAACTCTGGAATCTATATAAATAAAACAGTACATGTGTGCGCGTGTGTCTGTATCTCTGTGTGTAAATATTTAAGCGGTAAACTATTAAACTACTGGTCACATGACACTGAAATTAACAGGAAATAGTAATCATACACCAAGGATGGTTTATAATGAATAAAATCTTTGTTTGGATGAATGAATATCAATACAAAATGTTTATTTCGACTTGTCGCTATATTTGCATGCATAAAACTAATCATGTGTAAAAGTGGTTAAATTTAAAAACATTTGTTTATCTGTCTGTCGTGTTACGTCAAACGGTAGGGAACGTGACTCGCACGCTAAATGTTTTAGTTTCTGTTCTAACTGATGGCATCCAAGTCATTTTTTAATTTTTTAAATCGGTATCATATATTAGGTACACTATAATATTCAATAGAGAATTGGCTCTGTAATAATAAATACGAAATCTGCACGAATGAAAATAAATTTAAGCATATGTTACGACAGGCAAAGTCGGACGCCCGCCCCTGATAGTGATAAATAAATCTTAAATCATTCTGTAGGGATCTATCTTACATTGATTGCGACAAATACATGTTTGTAAAATATTGATTAGAAAACATTATGGAACCTGAAGCCTTCTATGATGCGGTTCAATCGACTGTTTTGATAAGCCGTTATTATAGTCCAACAATATTTTATGCATAGGGGAATGGTGGTTTTGAACAAATGCAGGATATTGTCAGCACGATAGAGGAGCCATCTTCTTTGCAGCACGATTGGCAATGTCCTCAATGTATTTGTTCCAACTCCTAGATTGATTATGGAACATGATAGAATCTAAAAACTTGTATGATAAAAGACCAGTTGATTAGTTTGCTAAGACGTCATAGAAAAAATTATGTTAGAATTGCGGACGCGATATTCGCGTATTTTTCGTATTATTTGGATTTATCGGACTACTGTTCTCATCTTGAGTCTGATTTTCACAACGTTTTGGTCGATGTAACCTCCGACTTCAGGTGTATCTTGTCGAACTTGGAAATTCAGACGGAATTTCGAGGAGAATCCTTTATTTACTTCACGGGAGGAAGCATGCTCTTGTTCTGTCAGCCATGACTGGATAGAGGTCCTAAGTAATTTGCAATTGTATTTTTTTGGTCGCTCACACTGAAGATTGAACCTTCGACCTTCAGGAGAATATCACTTTTACAATTGCGCCACCAAATTCCCGAGTTCGACAGAAACATTCCCGAGTTCGACAACATACACATCGACCGAAACGTTGTGAAAATCACACTCTAGATGAGAACAGTAGTCCGATGAATCCAAATAATACGAATAACCAATCCTCATCTCAAAAAATCAGGAACGTTGTGCATTTTTGTTGTTTACTTCCATTATATTATCGCAGCTTTTAACATTTGAACTGGTGGGAGATAAAATTGCAACACCCACAAGATGAAATCTATTGCAGTTGTTTTTTTTACTTTTATAATTTTCTTGCATTAATTTCTATTAAATTTAAATTGACAACATTAATCACGCTATATTCATATTTTAATCTTATTCTTCGTTATTTTTCGATTAAAAAATACGTGATAATAACCATATTCACTTGCGGCACATTATTCTCTTGCTCTCTGAGAAAAGGGTGTGTCATTGTACAGCTGTTTCGTGATCTCATTAAAGTTTTTGGCGAGGGGGCAATTACAGATAGCAGTGTTCAGAGATGGTTTGTTCGTTTTTAAATTTGATGATACAGGCTTGCAGGCTGAGCCAGAAAGAGATCAGTCCTCAGATTCTGATGACCGTTGATGATGACGATGATGATGATGATGAACGGTTGGCATAAAATGAAGAAAACCCTGCAATAATTCTGCATCAGACTAATCTATTTAATGGGTGGATTACCGTGGCTGATAGAGTAATGGATTGATATATGCGAGGATTCTAAAACATGGGAGGAGTTAATATTATTTAGATAACATGCACTAGGTGTGTTCTTTCCTTTCGAATAAATACAGAGAGAAATTCAGGAGCATCGTATGTATATGTTTTATAACCACAAAAATTGATCAAAGACTAAACATTTTATCAGTGTTCGAAATAAACAATACCACAAAGTAAAACTTAGACCTTTACAGGATTCGAACCTGCGCATCAGCAAGAAGAATTTTAAAGCAGCATAATTCATAACCTACAGTCGCAAATCTTTTTCTCATATATACAGGGTGGAACGATAAAATTGTCTCCCTAAATAAAACAACACTACAGCTTTATTTTGAAACTTTTATTGAAAAAAAATCAATCCAGAAAACAAGAACTGACATCTTTTCAATGTAGCCGAATTTAGCTTCAATCAACGTCTCGATACGGGTCAGGAACTGGAAGCATGCCTTTTCCACAAGCACTGGCGGTATGACCAACCAAAGCAGTCCACTGGTTTCAGATTGGGAGAAGAGGGAGGCCAGTGAGAAAAGAGTACAAAGTTGTACCACACCTTCTGAAGCCAAGTCTGTGTCTCTTTGGATTTATGAGCCGGGCCCGAGGCCTGCTGCCACACCTAGGGTCTGCCAACGTGATTGCACCAGGAGATCACCACACTCTTCAGCACATCCAGGCATATTTTGGTGTTGACGCTCAAGCCGATTTCGAAGATGTGAAGTTGCATGATGTGGCCTTCACTTAAAACCGCACTAAAGATCATAACCGTGGCTGGAAACTTTGTTTTCATGATCCTGTGCAAGTTCCTGTTATTCTTGGCAATCCAGCGATGCATTTTGAGGGTGCTGGCAATGGTCCTGTTATCATAACTTGGATCGGTAGAGAGCATGAGTTGTACAGCAGCGCATCTCGCTTATTGAATATTGTGTCACTTCAAAAACGATAGAAGGCTCCTATCGCTCTTGGAATTTGTGCACAACTGCCCAACTAATAAATGGTCTGCAATAACAAAAAAAAATTGGTTTCATCAAAGGGAAATGGAATCATGTTGTCTTTTCTAGGACGACAATTTTATCATTCCACGCTGTATATAATATGAGTATGTTACAGAAAAATCAGAAAGCCATCAATATCATCTGTTTTAAACAGAAACAAAAGGGATTAATATCTAGTCACCTATGTCATATACTCTTTAGCTTCTGTTTATATGCTTATATCCCCAGAATAGGAGTGACAGACGTAAGAGAAAACGATCACATTAGATACGTGGGTGACGTCACAGCCGTAATGAGAAATCACGCGTGGCAGAAAAATGAGCAAATAAATGCCCTAGTTACAAAAGAAAAACAAAAAAAATAAACAAAGAAGTAGAGTTATTACTCGACGTATGTTCCTTGAAATTTACTCTGCTACAACGTGTGGGTTCCGGGTTTGTAATGCGTATGTAAAGGTGTACGACGTTACACACACACACACACACACACACAGAGAAATAAAAAGGAACAAACCGTATTATGTGTTCATCAACGTTTCGTCTTTATTTCGAGACATAATTCGGTTTGTTCCTTTTTATTTCTCTATTTTGTCGGAATACTATTTCCATTATTTTCATCACACACACATATATACACGGCATGCTCGCGTTGCATCACTGGTTCTCGTCAGATCACCGAAGTTAAGCAACGTTAAGCCTGGTTAGTACCAGATGGGTGACTATTTAGGAATTCTAGGCACTGTATATGCTCTCCGCTTATCTCGGCATTTGTTTCCAGTCGTTCTATACATACATTTCACGTGCCACTGGTATTTAACAATGTCGACTCAGGAGAGGTGTGGTTGGAGATTGCGCACCTCCTATCACAAAAATTTCACGCGCATGGGTATCCATAGTCTGTCAAAGACTGAAGGAGCCTATATATATATATATATATATATATATATATATATATATATATATATATATATATATATATAGGGAATTCAATTTTCGAAATATAAATATTAATACTTATCCTAGCTTTAAGTTTACAGAATTATTCAATTTGTAAACTTGAAATCCTTGTCTGTGTCTGTGTCGGCAAGGGTTTTCTACAAGCAATAGATTTATTTACCTCCTTCTTGGCTACTTCCATGATATTTTTTATGTAATTACTCATTATTACCTGACTTTTTGGACTTCACTCTGATTTAGCCACGCTTCCTTGCGGACCTTATGAAGTAAAACTTCATTTATTGTTTGATCCCTTACTTTGACATTTTAATTCTATTGAACGTGTATTTTAATTCACAAAACCTTTTCCTTTTATATATTTATCAAATTTATACTAACTAGTAATACATTTTACTATTTTTTTATCTACTGATAAAAAAATCGTAGCTTTGAAAATCTGTGGATTAAGGATTATTCTGTTTTAATTCTTTATTTGAATAGTTAATGGATTAATAAATATTGTAATTCATTTAATTTTATCTTCGTCATTTAACTTTCCTCTTTGTTAATTGCTCTATTAAGTATATTGAGCTATTATTTTGATACATTTTTATATATAGCATTATCTTCGTAATTTCATTTATAATTTATTAATATATATATTTATAATTTATTAATATATATATATATATATATATTTATAATTTATTAATATATATATATATATATATATATATATATATATATATATATATATATAATAGCAAAAGTACCCGTCGTTGACTGGGTTCAAAAACAGCCTACAGAAAATCGACTCTGATTTATGAAAGTATGATAGGTTATGAAAAGGAAGGGTTGTAAAGAGATAGCTTCGAATTTGGGGGTATCAAAACCAAAGAAAAATATGATGAAAGTAGAAATAAAATAGATAAACCCCATAATTTATTATGCCATACCTGTTCACACTGAAACACTTATCACAATATTCTGTGGATCTATATTAAAAAAACCTTGTTAAACTTTGTGACATATTTCCATTCTATGGAGGTCAGGCGCGAACGAACACCCCATAATTTTATTATACCATATATCTGCAAACTGAAACATAATTATCAAAGTATACTTACGCAGATAGATATGAAAAGTCTTTATTAAAGTTTGTGCCTATTTCCATTCTATGGAGGCCAGCTGCGAACGCAGATCCCACAATTTTATTATACCATCCCTATTTAAGTTAAAACATACTTATCAAAGTATTCTTATGTACATCTATATCAAAAACACTTGTAAACGTTTTTTTTTTTCATTTTTTATTTCCATACTTTGAGGGCCAGGTGCGAACGCAGACCCCACAATTTTTATGAACCACCGTTCTGCCAGATCAAACATACCCATTCCTCGATACATCTTCTATCATTATATGCAATGAGTTTTTTTAAAGTAGTCAATAGGAGCCTATTCGTAACAAGACACACACACAGACGTTCAGCTTTATATATATATATATATATATATATATATATATATATATATATATATATATATATATCTGAGAGAGAGAGAGATAGAGATGTTCTGTTGTAGTATAATTGCCACTACATATATTCGGTAATTATTTTTTTTCTATTAGTGATTTCTGTTACATAATTATCTATGTTGTTAGAAATCAACATTTTAGTTTTGATAGCTTTCTTCAGTTCTTATAATTAGTCTCGGCTGATACTTCTTTTTGAAATAGTTATACATAAAATCGAAGGAATTTTCACTCTCACGCTCAGATCTACTGCAACTGCTACTATACACATTAGGAAGATATTCTCTACAACACTTACTTTTGTAGAATCGTTATTATTATTTTATATTGCTATCTTGTGATTTTCCTGTTCGTTTTGTACATAATAAAGTGAAGTCGATTTTTCTTTTCTCTAATAGGACATTATAGTTTTAGAACCGAAAGAGCTATACGTCGATCTTTTTCACCAGCCTCTTCTTTATGCGTGTTTCCAGAAAATATGCTTTCATTTCTTTTCCTTTCAAAAATTTGTTACATTTTCTTTAGGTAAGTTGTTTTTAACAATTCAGAATGCCAAAGAGGTTTCGGACATTTTCACTCGCATCTTAATATCTACTCTTGCTGATCCCAGTAGCACCGGGTACAAATTGTGTGTTGCATAATTATGCTATGAACACAGTAAGTGTTTCATGTTTCATCTTACTCTTTTTCTTTGTTACTTACTATATCTTTCCGATTATAACAATAACTGATCTTTTCCTTCTTCCGCATCCCAGTATAATATTAACAAAATAATAACATTACCGGTGTATTCCATAGAAATTAAACGAATTCAAATTACTTATTTGGGACTCGAATTTTATCCGAGAATAGCAGATTACGCTCCTTCATTCTATTCTCGAACGGTTCACATACACTTTCTTACAGAAACAATAAATGCTCACTGAGAGTTTAGACTTACGTCTCAGTAAGCTTGCCATTTTTGTGTGTGTGTTTGTGCAGAGGATGTAGCCCTTATTTAAAACTATAGTGGAGGGTGCTCAATCTCCTCAAATCAATTTTATTTACTTGTAAACAATAAATACTTATTCAAAAATATTAATTCTAGCAGAGGGGACGTTTATTCAGAATAGGAAATAATAAAATTCGGAACTTTTAAAGATAGCGGAATCGATACTGAAATAAAATAAAAAAATTGTGCCTATTTTCCGTTGCAAATAATGACTCTTTTAATTTGTTACGATGACCTGTTGAAATTCTTTGTGGCTTAATTGTCATATATATTTTCCAAACTTATTGTAATATATATATATATATATATATATATATATATATATATATATATATATACATATACATATACATATATATATATATATATATATATATATATATATATATGCATAAAAAACTTAATTTTCCATCGCTAAAACTAATGATAAAATAATAAATATTTATTGATCTTAAATTAAATCAGCAATAAAATTAAAATCTTTAAAAAAAGTTTATTTGTGAAAATTTTTAAAGATTTACAAGAATATTTCTAATTTTAAACCATAACTTATTCATATTCAAATTCGTTCTTTCTTGATTTTATGGTTAGATTTAATTCCCTAATATTTATTTACTTGTTTAAAAATTAAACCCACACTTTATATTTCCAGGGCAACGTCAGTACACGGCTCCTACTCGTATTCTTTATATACATCCGATGCAAGGTACGCTTTCACTCACTGTACATTATTTCTTATTAGAGTTCTTGGATATTTCACATTCACGTTCGTATATTTTGATTAATCATTGAGTTCGATAATCTCGCTTATCAGATTACAAGATGAACAGAATTACAATTAAAAAAACACATCTTGTTTCGTGCTATACTTCTAATTTTCGGTCGACGGTTTGTACCACATGGGAACACCTGGGGAAAATTTCCTTGTGACAAGATCCTTACACTTGTCTATCCATTCATTTTACTTCGAATTTCCCCTTTTTACATTAAACTAAACTTATTACATTGATTATAATAATTATTATATTTCAACTATTATTACATAAACTAAACTTATTACATTGATTGTAATAATTATTATATTTATAATATAATAGAATATTTATAATATAATATAATATTATAATATTTATATAATATAAATATAATATAATATTATAATATTTATAATATAATATTTATAATAATTATTATATTTCAATAATTCTTACATTTCCACATTAAACTAAACTTATTACATTGATTATTATAATTATTATATTTCAAGTATACTGCCAACCAATTTACTCATGATTTTGTGTATCTATTATTTCCCCATCAAGTTATCTAGAATACCAGATTAACAGAATTATAGAATCTTGTTTACGTAAAAAAATAACCTAACCAAGTTTCATTTAAAAATGTCAATAATTATTAACAACGGCGTTGTATAAAATTAAAATGTGTCGTTCATTCTTTTATTTATAACATTAAAAACTTTCTTATATTATTGTCATCGATTAATCTGTGTTTCTATGTAATCTGGCTTTTAGTTATTCTTGAATACTAGAATAGCAGATTTGCAGAACAGTGGCCAAAATGAGAGATGGTTAATAAAAATTTAAAGTGACACGATTCATCTCGGCAAAGTAGACACTATTTTCGTTTTAATAATCAACACTGATCATTATACTTACTTCTAAGATACAAACACTAAGACAGAAGTTTTCCCTATCATAACACTATATAACACTACAGTTTACAATGACGTTCTAAAATATCACTTTAATTTTAACATTTAATTCGAAAGATTGGAATCATAGCACAAAATTTAAGGTATTCGGCTGTTAACTGAAAGGTTTCTCTCCGGGATCCACATGGGGTAATTATTATTTATTATTTACACATTTCGAATCGAACTTAACGCTTGCGTAACTTACACATTATATTTTTTAAAAATCCTATTGAAACAAATAATTTAATTATGAGATTAAATCCACCAGAATGCATTAAGGTTTCTTAATACACAATCTAGCCATTTTAATGAATGACTTTGTAAAAATCAATTTTATGGTGTTAAAATTTATTGCACTTTGTGTTAATATAACTTTTGAAATAGAAATTAAAATGATATTATATGAACTTCCAAGAAACACGTGACAACACACACACACACACACACACACACACACACACACACACATATATATATATATATATATATATATATATATATATATATATATATATATATACAAGCAGGTCGCCCAATTATAAAATATGCATAATATATTTTAATTCATTCAGAAACGGAGACATGTGCATGCGAGTATTATGTTTTTTTTTTCCTAAACAGTTCAATTCTTGTAAGAAAAAGGAGAATACTCGAACTGAGATCGAAATCAAAACCTAAAGTCAATGAGTAAAGTACGATAGCCATTAGGCCAGCTTGATACGATCTTTAAAATATGTTTTCAATCCACTTATTCTTTAACATAAGAAATCTGTCATGTGAACGATTCACGCATGCGCATTCGTGAAATAGTTGACAAATAGATAAAAATCCGATGACTCCACATACCAATTTTACAATTTTGGACCCTTTAGTATCACATTTGTCTGGATGAAAACCGATTACAAAGTTTTCTACTCGTCTGAATAACCTATATATCACATTTCAAGCCTGCAAATCATAAATTCGTTGAGTATATAGGTTGAGAATTGTCCTTACACACATTCTCACTTTTATAGATATATAGACTAGTGTATATTATAGTTTTGGTTTGTGTTTGATCAAGACGAACCTTTCAGCCAAGTCAAACACCTCATCAAGCAGTATAGTATTATAGTGATGAAGTGTGCGCTAAATTTAAAAGAAACCCATTTAACCTGATGTCCAAAGGCAATCGTAAGGTATCATATCAGACTAACCTTTTAGTAGATGTCATTAGGCCATCTGATACCTTCAGTTTGCCATCCAAATTACAGAAAATTCTAATACCGTGTGTGTGTAAATTTCATGGGCATACAAACATGTAAGAAATAAATAGACACCAACACAAAAATCATACATGATTATAGTTTCTGCTTCCTTCACCGACGACAAACACTCAAAGTGTACAAAATATATATAGGCTGATATGCGCATGTGGCAACAGGTGCGCGCATAGAAAGATGTATATGAAAAACTCATCTAGTTGATAAGAGGCGCGTATTTATACAGACACGTTGCATGAAAAAGTTGTATAATTTTTGTACAATTTTCATCGCTAAAGCTCTATAACAAAAACCTAGCGCAAGCCGTAGTTTTTGCTGTATTGAGATTTGTAGTTTTTCCGATACATGTGGCCTTTTTTTTTTTTTCGTTCTTTTTGTTCATTATTTTGCCTCAAGGCCAAACTTTGGTGGTGCATCTTGAAGGCGACTTCATCTTCTCTGCGATGATTGCATAAAACAAGTCTGAAAAAGTGATTCCACTGGCCATTTTCCCAATTACTGATGAAGTGTTGATGGCCCGAAACTAGTCTCATCACACTCTCCCTCATCACAAATAGCCAGAAGCCTTCATATTGGACGGGAAGTAATTATCTTTCCCACTTTTTTGATGAGACACTTTGTATATCATACACTCGTACTCAGATATATATATATATATATATATATATATATATATATATATATATACCTTAATTTTATACAAATATATCATCTTGTACATGTATTTGTGTACTTATGAATATTTATATAAATAAATAAATGTGTGTATATGCATCTGAGTACAAAGTCATAAACGTATATTCACACACGCATACATATATTAGTGAGCTTCATGCAAGTGAAATAGCTACTGAATTGGCAAATATATATCTGGATATATATTTGCCATTTATGATTAAATATGTATGTATAATATGTAAATCTCTTTATAGGTGCCCGTAAAAGGTATATGTATACTACATATATCTATAGAGAGAGATAGAGAGAGAGAGAGAGAGAGAGAGAGAGAGAGAGAGAGAGTGAGAGAGAGGTTTTATATTAAAAACATATTTTTAGTGTAAACAAATATATATTTTCATTATGTACATCAAACAATATTTAATAAATGTTTTAAAAAACACTCAAATATTTAATAAATAGAAATGATAATAATAAATAACAAAAAAATACCCCCACCCCCCAAAAAAGGGACAACGCCGATTAACAAAAAGCAGGTAACTCCCTCACAGGCTAAGCGCAACAATTAAATGCAAGAGCATCGCAAAAACAAACAAAAGATGATATTTCTATTTCCACAGCTAAATAACGTCGCAGTTCACAAGAGCCATGACAGCCAACAAACTGGAAGTGCGACTCGAGTTTCGCCCTCATTTGAGCTCATTAGTAAGCCGTATCCGAAATCTGGATTCGAAACCCGAGCCTCTTCCATGCTAGGCGAGTACTCTGCCACATGAGCAAATGCGCCACCCACAAGAAAGTCTGCTAATTAACACAGATCAAGGAAACCGTGGCGAAATCCGACTGAGGGATGGACCTATAATTATATAATCTCTCATATTCTGAAAATTATTTATAACTTATAAATATAAAACAAATTATGACAATAATTTTTCAAGAAATCATTTCCAGAAATTCACCGTCTACAAAACTTTATTCTCTGAAAAATATATTATTTTATATATTGGTATACATAGATTTATTTGTCGATGTAATAAGGAAAAACAATCATTGGAGGAGGTGATACATGCTCTTTATACCAAGGTATTTCGAAGCACCACCATATCTGTCCGGCTTTACACATTTTGACAATCGAGTACTAATAAATAATAATACTCCTTTAACCTTCTTCTAATATTATTTTATGTATCTACATAACATTTTATGTAAATATTTTCAGCATTTACTTTGACAGTGCTCAATACATAAATAGAGCTAGGAAGGAAGCCTTTAAAATATACTTCATATGTGTTATCAGGCTCCAATTTTTGCCAGGGAAAACCAAAACAAAAATATTACGTATGAATAACTCTCCCTGAATTTTAAAAGCACATATTATGATCACAGAAATACATTCAAATACAAAAAATGCCAACTAAAAACAGCATTAGCTAACCACAATCGGGAGCTCAAAAAAAGTGAGCGATCGCCAATAGCAGAGTGAAAAATAGTACGGTAGCATATAGAAACCTAGATGACCCGTGTAGACTGTTTGGATGAAATTATCCATCATAAACTTCAAAGAACACCAACATTTATTAAACTGCAGAAGTGAAATAGCGAACGAATGTACACACAGAAGAAAATTTAGCAATGCATAAACAAATACACTAGTATAATATTAAATGTAAATAAACATTCAAACTAAAACCAAGTTACCTCCGATCACAAAGAAATGAAAAAAAAATCCTCGCTAAAACAACAAAGAAACAGGTGCACGGGCTCATTGTCTACAATAAATGCTTGTGTGTAAATAACAAAGAATCTGATTCACTAACAAGCAAACCCAGTACCACGGGTATGTATAAAAACACGAATCAACACTAATTCCATGCAATCCTCACAACGATGAACTGTGGAAATTCTTTGTGGCTTAATTGTCATATATATTTTCAAAACTTATTGTAAAATATATATATATATATATATATGTATATATATATATATATATATATATACTACACTACCCGTGACCCGTTGGATCAGTATGTTATATTATCTATGGAATTAATGTATGAGCGTGACACTTGTGACGTAAAGAAAATAGTTGTTTTTTTTTACATAACAGAAACATTTCTATGAAAGTATATTAAAATTCAAAATCACGGACGGATCACTCAAACATGGAAAAAAATCCTCCCTATTCGTGAAAAGTTACCTATTTTTCCGAATAATCGCTCAAAAATCGAAAATTAAACATGATTTTCCTACGAATTGAACGCCGACGAAAGTCATTTAGCAGCAAAAACGCACATGAACCTACCGATGAGAAATATAAGAATGAAAAACCCATATTATAATCCTTCAACCAAGTTATAAAAACTTAAAATCTAAAAAAAAAAATTAATAAAACCTGAAGCAAAAAAATAAAACCTAAATAAATAAAATAAAATAAAACTTATATCGAAACAGATTAGTAAATGTGTCAACAAATTCACCGTTCTCACACAACTATTTTGTATCTTGAAATGTAAACAAAAAATAAAAAAAGAAGAAAGGAAGGAAGGAAAAGGGACGGATAGATAGATAGATAGATAGATAGATAGATAGATAGTAGTAGTAGTAGTAGTAGTAGTCTTGGTTTATACAATTGTTCTTATGTTTGTCAACGGGTTAAAGTTGTTTAGTTGTAAGAAAATAGCGATAGTATAGTTGTAATAAAGAATAGTTGCAAAACAACCCCACTCTTTCTATGTTAAATAATAATTTCGAAATAATAACGTTAATATTTCAGTGTGCCGGTCAAAATCTGCAAAAGAAGCGATTTGTGTTCATTTTTTTACGTTGTTATGGGTTAATGTTCATGCGCGCATGCCCAAGCGGATGTCGTAAACCGGAAAGTGGGTTACATCACTCGTTACAAGGTAATTTGAGTTTTATAATTATATAGATATATTCAGAGGCTACACAAAGACCGATTATCAATATTAAGCATGCTCTTTTTAAGAGGTTTAAAAGAAGTTGATATTTTTTTGGTTCGTTTGTCTTGCAACTGGGTTAGAATTTCGATCTGTGTTAAAAATGAGACTTGTTATTCAATAAATATTAATCACAGAACCGTTCGAATGAATAAACTGTTCATGATGAATATTTAGAACTGATTTATTACAAAATGATTGTGTCATACTTTTTGCTTATTTCTAAATAATCATATACTTGCTCTGGTTGACACAGTATCTTAATTATAGAGTTGATTTTAATGTCTGCAGTGTTTTCTTTTAAATTACACACACACACACACACACACATATATATATATATATATATATATATATATATATATATATATATATATATATATATATATATATATGGTTGACTGTGTCTGCTTCCACCTTAATTCTTTAAGTTGAAAAATGAAAGAACAGTTTCCGATGGTGCGTTGTTCCACACAAGTCCTGAGAGGTGACTGTTCTGTCTACTGCAAACCAGTCAACTCTCAAGACTTGTTTAGAACAACGAACCATCGGAAACTGTTCTGAAACTAAACATGGCTTACACTTCTAGAGGTTATGCGCCCAGCGTGCGTCTTTATTTCAATGGATCCGAATCAAAATTCGAATTGTGGCAAGTTAAATTTCTAGGATATCTACGAATCCAAAAGCTACACAAAGTACTTCAAACACAACCTGAAAACAGAAACGACTCCGACTTCATTGAAAAGAACGCAACTTTCTTTGCGGAATTAACACAATGTTTAGATGACCGAAGTCTATCACTGGTAATGAAAGAAGCCGTGGACGATGGCTACAAAGCATTGAACATATTGAGAGAGCATTATTTATCGAAAGGAAAACGCAAAATTATTTCTTTATATACTGAACAGACCTCTCTAAAACGAATGGAAGCCGAAACTATTACTGATTATATTATAAGAGCCGAAACGACTGCAAATTCTTTAAAAATGTCTCGTGGAATTATAAGTGACAGTCTGTTAATGTATAGCATATGTCGAGTCTGATCGCAGTCATTAAATATACAAGACTCCCTATAATTTCCTGGTATAATTTATCATTTATTATTTCAGATTCTGTGTGTATATTTTTATTAATAAGTCCAAATCCAAGTATTTGAATTTCTCTCTGTCTATCTCCTTCTCTCCCTTCACCCTCTGTCTCTCTGTCTCTGTCTCTGTCTCTCTCTCTCTCTCTCTTTCTCTTCCTACCGCCTTCTTTTGGTCTTTGGAAATGGTAAAAGTAAACAAAATACAGAGATTAAATGCATCGATCTCACAGAAGGACGTATTTTTCTTTGTTTGTTGCATTTATTAACTTAATAAATTGCTCCCACATTGTCTTTTACTCATAGAAATATTTGATTTAAAAAATGCTACTCCTACAATTACGATTAAAGATTTTTGCAACCAGAAGGGTACCTGTGCAGATTTGGAACCAAACTTATTTAAGCGTCCGTTTGACCTTGCTCGGATTATGACATGAACCGCTCGCCTTTGCTTGTAATCTGATGTTAAATGCCGATCAGTCAATTACAATGCGCGGCAACGAGCAGACGACTTTCAGATAAATATTGCACGAAAAATCAAAAAAAAAACCAAAAAACAAAAAAAAAAAACTAGATGTTACATAGAAAACATGAACACCAACAGACTAACAAGTTATTAATGTTAGTTAAACGACAGATGCCCGAGGAAGTAGTCTTCTTTTTTATACCAGAATAAGAAATTAATCGGATCCCCAAAAGAATTGCAGTACACGTGGCGTTAGATGCATCACTGTAAAGAGAGAAGCTTCGTAAGTGATCGATGTGGCTGGAGGTGCACAAACCTTTTCTTTAAATTTTCTTGACAGAAAAATTATTTTTAATTTGGAAAAAAAATAGTAAAACTCTTTGAACTTTTTAAAAACCTTTTAATAACCAAAAATTATACATAATTTGTTTTGAAGAAAAAAAACCCAAAAAATAAAGACAACTTTTGTTTGTTAAACATTATCTATCAAAAATGAAGATAAAAAATTAAAAACTGGTTATAGTACCCTCACCCCCTTCCCAACATAAAAATATTATTTCTATGAAAAATTACATGAATAATAAAACAAAATTACGATAGGTCGTTGTTTTTTTTTATTTTTAATTTTTTTATTCATACGATTTCCATTTATTTTAGTTCTGTTTCATGCCGGTGTTAAGATTTTGAACCGGACGTCCATTCAGCGTTGCCCGGAACATGCTGTCAACCGCTGGATTATGCCGAGCAGTCGACAATATGTTCCGTGCAAAGTCGAACGGTCGCTTAGATGTGTCCGGTTACAAACCAGCACAAGTATCACCAGAAGAAACCAGAAAGTGGAAGGGTTAAATGTGACAATAAAAATATACATTCCTCTGAGATGGGATTATCAAAAGATAGCATATAGATTGACGTGAATGCCTACACTTCCTCGTCTCTTGCTTCATTTCAAGTATGCTGCCAACCAACTTACCAACTCTTTGAAATCACAGACTGTTTTTGGCGCCAACGAAAAGCAGAAATAAGACAAGCAGGGAATCCCAATGGGTTAAGAATGATCTTTACTCTAACCCTAACCATTCTTTACTGATGCTTTTGACTGAATGTGCAATCTGTGATAATTTATCTCATCAGTGTGGTACATCCTACCTGCTGCGTCGACGTTATTCATCACGCTGCCTTATCGAAAGCAACGGTTCTTTCTATCAGTTCCATATATGGACAAATGCTGCAGAGGCGACCTCTAGAATACTTGTCGTTAACCGTCCTCATAACTAATCATATTTTGATCCTTTCATTTATTTTCAATCCTCTCGTGATTTTTTTTTAATGAAAATTGCTCCAAACAAGGTATGAAGCCACTTCATGTAAGGGGCTAACAACAATGAAAAATGGCTATTGCAGAGACCGAAGGTTCTCAAAGACAAGAGATGGCTATTGATATTAGTCTTCAAAAAATCCAAACTATATGTAAGGAAGAAAACAGCTGGAAGGAGGCTGCACAAGGCTGTAGTTCTTGGAAAGAATCTACTGAAATAGGAAGCTGCGTTATGACAATAAAATCAAAGCAGCGAATTGATAAACTAGTCAAACGAGCTGGAAAGAAGAAAGCAGGAAATGCATCAGACCCGTCTAAAGAACACATACCATAATCTATCAATATAAAAGTGTGAACATGTGCGTGAGGACGCTTCTCACTCTATATACTCCACGGATTTTTGATCTACAAACTTGAAATTTAGTATATAGGGTATTCAGATGTGTGGAAAACTTTTTAATTGGTTTTTATCCGAAAAAAATGGCTGCTAAGGAGTCCAAATTGAAAAAGTATGTTGGGATGTGAAAAAGTCGTACGTGCGGGAGAGTATCAAGTGTTTCACGAATGCGCATGCGTGAATGGTTCACATGACAGATTCCTTATGTTAAAGATGAGTAGGTTTGAAAACACTTCTTAAAGTCGTATCAAGTTGGCCTAATGGTTATCATACTTGACTCATTGTGTTTGGGTTTCGATTTCAGCTCGAGTATTTTTTTACTTACAAGAAGTGAACTGTTTAGAAAAAAAATAATACTCAGATACACATGTCTCAGTTTCTTTATGAATATTTATGCGTATTTTACGACCGGGTATTGCCAGACGGCCTGCTAGTAGTATAGAAACCATGTTTTACCTTGTGAAATTTAAACGATGAAGATTTGTTTTCTTCGTCAAAATTGGCTGTACTATCAAAGTGATTATGGGTTCAAAAGCGTTCAAGTTTCTTTTCAGTTGCAAAAACCTGATACAAGGTAACAACTTTCTTACTTCAAATAATGTTGGGTTTTTTTGTTAAACACAGATAACACAATCTTTATTTTTAGAGAAAAAGCTGTACATATTTTTTTTTATCGATTTTAATCACACGAAACAAGACATGCGGCCGCTGAAATGTAAGAGGCTACTGTGATAGGCAAGGGTTCAACCTAGGTCGGGAGTTGAGTAGCAAAATATTTGTTCACGTTTCATTTAAATTTCTGCTCGTTGGTATGGTCGAGAAACCGGGTAACAAGAAGGGAATTTCAAGGGCAAGCGGTTGGAGGAGAGAAGCTATCTGGGTAGAATTTCACACACTCTTCTTTTTTCGTTGTTTTCTCTCACTCTCTCTCTTTTCTGTTTTGCTCTCTCTCTCTTTCTCTCTCTCTCTCTCGTCAGAAATAACACGGATAAAACGAGACTCCTGATTGGTTGATATTATAACTTCCACCAAAAGATAGGGATTGCACCTTTGGCGGGGATTTTGACTTTGAGTCAGTTGCAAAGAAATCTTTGGGCCGAATTCAACGCATTTATAGGTTCTCCGCATCTGAACTTTATTATAGTTCTCTTACAAGTCTAATTGACAATGGAACTCACAAAGAAATATGAACTTTCTAGAGATGGCGGGAGTTATACGCATTTAAAAAATATTATTATGTCAGTTAATGAAAATTGAACAATTGATTAATTATCAGACTATTTATGCATGTTTCTTTTTCTCAAACTAACATGTCTACAAATGACACAACTGTCCTGTATTACCAGTTAAATTAATCCATTAATTGAATTAGCAATGACGAAACCAGAATGGACGATACATCGAGCAGGTAAGTCATTGTTTGTTTATTTCTGGTTATTTCTGGCAAAGAGGGCAGTAGTGTTAGTTAATTCTCACACTCTTTCTCTTTTGTTGTATCTCTCTTTCTCTTTTGTTGTATCTCTCTTTCTCTTTTCCACTTTTCTTACACTCTATCTCTTTCTCCTTTGCACTCTCTTTTGCACTCTCTGTCTGTCTCTCTCTCTTTCTCTCTCTCTTTTGCACTCTCTCTCTCTTTCTTTTTCACTCTCTCTCTCTTTTCACTCTCTCTCTCTCTTTTTCACTCACTCTCTCTTTTCACTCCTTATCTCTTTTTCGCTCTCTCTCTCTTTCACTCTCTCTCTCTTTTCACTCTCTCTTTTTCACTCTCTCTCTCTCTCTTTCACTCACTCGCTCTCTTTCTCTTTTGCACTCGCTCTCTTTTTCTTTTAATCTTTCCCTTTCACTTTTTTTCTCCATTTCTCTTTTGCTAGCTCTCGCTTGCTCTTTGACTCTTTCTCTCTCTCTCTCTCTCTCTCTCTCTCTCTTTCTTTTGGTCTCTGTGCCCCTCTTTCACCATCTGTCTCTCTTCCACTATCCTTTTCCTTTCGTTTTCTTTCTTTCCCTTTATCTCTCTCTCTCTCTCTCTTCCTCTCTCCAGGTAATAATTGGATTGGGTTACATTTCTTGATAAAACAGTAAACCTATTATTGGCAATATTGCAGCGTTTCTAATTCAAACAGGAAGTACCCTACTATGACATCAAAATGTTTGCCTTTTAGATCACCTGACGAAAATCCTTCTCGTTTATGCTGATAAAAAACAACCTTTTCTCCCACAAAAACATTAATTTCGTACAGAAAAGGCCAAATATTCGCCGGAGAAAAAACAAACTGAATTACTGTCTTGCCAGAGTACAAAAAACGACTTTAAAATCTAGTGGGGATAAATGTCCTCTTCTCTACACTCTCTTTCTCACGAAGAAACTTTGTTAGTATTTCTGTACTCTATCGTTATTTCCATGGTAGATGTTCGACTTAGCTTCACTCAATGGCCACCGTCTGTAAAACGTTCACTTCCATTTTGCATCCTAAATTATTTAAATATTGGTGAAATCCTATTTCAGTCACCTAAATTGGTTTCGACATTACTCACAAAGAACTTATTTTTTTCTTTTTTCTTAAACTATATTTTAGTAAAATAAAAACAAATAAATAAAAAACTATTCTATGAAAGCTAGATAGATCTCATAATTGTATTATAGCACACCTATTCAAACCGAAACACGCTTATTGCACTATTATGTGGATCTATATAAAAAAATCCTTTTTTCACTTTGTGACATATTTCCATTCTATAGAGGTCAGGCGCGAACGCAGACGCCATAATTTTATTATACCATTTAACTTCAAACTGTAACATACTTATCAAAGTATACTTACGCGGTTGGATATCAAAATTCTTTTTTAAAGTTTGTGGTATATTTCCATTCTGTGGAGGTCAAGGTAGTAACGCAGACCCCCCACAATTTTATTATACCATCTCTGTTCAAACGGAAACATACTCATCAAATTATTCTTATGCGCATCTATATCAAAAACCATTGTAGAAGTTTATTTTTTAGGTTTTTAATTCCATTCTTTGGGGGCCGAGCGCGTACGCAGACCCCACAATTTTAATAAACCATTCCTGTTCAAAATGTAACATTCCCATTTTTGATCCATGATGCCGATGTTATCATTGTACGTGACAAGTTTTGTTTAATAGCGAACCATATGACATACACACACAGACGTTCAACTTCATTACATATATAATATAAAGATGTGTGTGCGTGTGTGTGTGTGTGTGTGTGTGTGTGTGTGTGGTCACGAATAGGCTCCTATATGGTTGACTATTTTTAAAAACTGATTACATATAATGATAGAAGATGTATCGAGACACAGGAATGGGTATGTTTGATCTGGCAGAACGGTGGTTCATTAAAATTGTGGGGTCTGCATTCGCGCCTGGTCCACAAAGTATGGAAATAAAAAAAAATTAAGAATTAAAATAAAAAACGTTTACAAGTGTTTTTTGATATAGATGTACATAAGAATACTTTGATAAGTATGTTTTAACTTAAATAGGGATGGCATAATAAAATGATGGGGTCTGCGTTCGCGCCTGGCCTCTATAGAATGGAAATAGGCACAAACTTTAGAAAGATTTTTCATATCTATCTGCGTAAGTATACTTTGATAATTATGTTTCAGTTTGAAGAAATATGGTATGATAAAATTATGGGGTATTCATTCGCGCCTGACCTCCATAGAATGGAAATATGTCACAAAGTTTTACAGGGTTTTTTAATATAGATCCACAGAATATTGTGATAAGTGTTTCAGTGTGAACAGGTATGGTATAATAAATTATGGGGTTTATCTATTTTATTTTTACTTTCATCATATTTTGTTTTAGTTTTGATTCGAAGCTATCTCTTTACAACCCTTCCTTTCCATAACCTATCATACTTTCATACATCAGAGTCCATTTTCTGTAGGCTGTTTTTGAACCCAGTCAACGACGGGTACTTTTGCTAGTATATATATAAACATAATGGAAAAAATAATGGTCTATAGTGATAAATAGTAAGACTGTTCATCTAAAAGTAAGAATAATTTAAAGATTTCGAAATCCACACTATAATTGTCTGCAAGAAACCCTTAAAGTGCTTGGCAAATTCAGTTTGGAGTGACATTCTTCCAAAGGTTCAATCATCAGTGCAGCCGATACTAAGAATACCATTGCGAATTACTTTAGATTACTTCCATGTTATGACTGATTGAATGAGAGCATGCTATCCGCCATGGATTAAATAAAAGATTCTGTTCGAAGTTCCGTGCAGATTCCTGAGTTCCCACTCCAAAAGAGAAAGTTTCCCTAGTGCGACAAGATACACCAAAAGATGGTTGAACATTACCTCGACTGAAACGTTGTGAAAATAACACTAACGATGAGAAATGTAGTTCAAAGAATCCAAATTATACTGATGCTCTAGTGCACTTGTCAATCTGAATAAGTAATCCAAAGAATTCATATAATTCAAATTGCGTGTACATAATTATGGATACTTTTGTAACAGAGCGCAAACGCGCATATGGCGGCTATATGCAAATATCAAACCGTGTGCGAAATGACGTCAAAGTAAAACTAGAAAAAGGAGATAGCACGATGGAGAGCGACATTGGAGAGGACAGAATTCAGAGAGAAGAAGCGTGATCACATTAGAGATGTCACAGCCATACCGAGAAGTAACACGTGGTGGGAGAGTGAGGAGTAAAAGTATTTTCCTAGAACCTAAAACAGTTGAAGTTCTTTCTGCTTTCCTATACTTTATCGCTTTTCCGACTGAGTCTACAACGTGTGGGTCCTGTGTGTCTATCCCTAGCCGTGTGTGTAATGTTATACTCTGTGCTCAGCAGATATTTGTTCTGCTGTTGAAATAAAAATATGAATGACATGAAATGGGAAAATGAAATCAAATGAAATAAATAAATTAAATAATAAAAAATAAATAAATCAATCAATAAAATGATATAAATAAATAAAATGAAATAGATAAATAAATAGAATAATAAAAAATAAATAAATGAAATGAAATAAATAAATAAATAAAATAAATAAATAAATAAAATAAATAAAATTAAATAAATAAATAAAATAAATAAAATTAAATAAATAAATAAAATAAATAAAATTAAATAAATAAATAAAATAGAATAGATAAATGAAATAAATAAATAAAATAAAATAAAAATGAAATAAATAAATAAATGATTTCATTTATTTAAATGTAAATAATCAAAAAATGAAACAATAAAAATAAATAAAATAAATAAATAAAATGAAATAAATAAATATAATTAAATAAATAAATGATTTCATTTATTTAAATGAAAATAAAAAATGAAATAATAAAAAATAAATAAATAAATGAATAAAATAAATAAATAAAATAAATAAATAAAATATATGAAATGAAATAGATAAATAAATAAAATAAATAAATAAATAAAATGAAATAGATAAATAAATAAAATAAATACATAAAATGAAATAATTAAAATAAAATATATAAAGTGAAATAGATAAATAAATAAAATGAAATAAATAAATAAAATTAAATAGGTGAATAAATAAATATAATGAAATAAATAAATAAATAAAATGAAATGGATAAACGGAATAAATAAATAAAATAAAATAAGAATGAAATAAATAAATGAAATTATCAAAAATAAATAAATAGATAAATAAATGAAATGAAATAGATAAATAAATAAATAAAATGAAATAAACAAATAAATAAAATGAAACAAATAAAATGAAATAGATAAATAAATAAATAAATAAATAAAATGAAAAATGAATGAAATAAATAAATGAAATGAATAAATAAAATAAATAAATAAAATGAAATAAATATAATGAAATAGCAAAGTTTGAAAGAGATTGAAGGTAAAGCATATGACACTTAAATGCTTATTTTTTCTTCTTCTTCCCATCAAAAATAAAAGATTCTAAGAAAAAAAGTTTTACCTTTAATCAATAGTTACATTCCTGTTTCTATGAAAAATGTCTGATTTATTTGTTTTTTTTTCATCTGTTTTTTTTTCTGGACTTTTGATCCGTCTAACCTTTATATAAAGCATCTCTTTATCCAAAAGCCTAGACCTACATTTGCTCAATCACTGGACATTGCAGACTAAAGACCAATTAAAATAGGCAATTATTGTCATCAAGTCGCTTCGATTAAAGAATTTTCGATTGCTTAGTCTTTGCATAAAAAAACTTAAACCTGGCTTATTATAAAATATTCTCCATACCACTGAAACGTTGCCTTATCAGCCATCTTTCTCCAGCTTTGATTCGCCGTATATTTTGTGCTTTCTCCAAGTTTTGTTCCTCTTCTTGACTTCATGACATTTTTATACCAGCTCCTTCACTTACTAGCAAAATTGGATACAGGAAGACATTTTGAAGTAAAAACGAAATCACTTTCACAAAAGAATTATTTACTTAAGTTAAAAAAAAAACAAAAAAAAACAAACAATAACATATTTTAAAGTTATAGCGATGAAAAAAAAAAAACATGCTGAGGAAACTTTTTTTTTCATTTTCCTGGAGAGAATATTTTGGGTAGATGTTATACTTTGAAGATATCTTTGTTTTTACAAGACCGTAGAGAATTCAAATAAAGGGCCTTGGAAGTTTTTTTTTCCTTTAAATTACACCCTTGTTTCTTGAGACAAAGCTCTGTTTGTCCGTACGTTCTGTTATGCTTCAGTTTAAATTAGCATTTTCATTCAAAAAAGCAAAGAGTGAATGGATGTATAAGATTAAAATATTTCATATGCTTTTTTTTTTACGTTTTATAGTAACGCATGTGATAGCGACTCTACTCCAACACGAAAACTGCCGTGCTGTGCATAGTGTATTTTTGGGTACACATGAGATCTGGATAAAAAAGAAAAAAAAAACAATAATGAAGAGTCATATCTATCTATCTATCTATCTATCTATCTATCTCTATATGTATATATGCTAACATAAAGTCCTGACGTTGTCCGGGATTGATTGATGATGAACGAATGTTTCACCCTCCCATATTTTGTTATCGAAATCGATTAAATCGCCTATTTTTCAGTCAAATCTATTGCAGTGCCCCTAGAGAAAGCTTAACATGCCTCTCGGTAGTGACTTTGTCTGCAGTACATTGCACTGTAGAGAACTTACGTATGATTTTGTAAAATTATTTTTATGTCAGGGGTATGAGTTCATATAGAAACGTTGTTTTAATTTGAATAAAAGAAAATACGCATCAAGTGCGCTCGAAAGCCAAATCACAACGTAATAGCAGGAAAATAAACACAGATTTTACTTGTTTTAAATTTATCACAAATATATTCCGAAGTTATACTCCAACCCAGTGTGTTGTTTTCTTTCTTTGTTTTCCTTTCCTTCTTCTTTCCCATGTTGCAAAGTTGGAAAAAGAAAAGTCTATTTTTAAAGAGCTGCGCGTTGTATCTCAGCGGTTGTAGTTTGAAATGTTTGAACTGTGTGTAGGTAACGCGAGAATAACGTCAAGTGCACGAAAAAGAAAGCTCTTTCTTTTTCATTTCGATACTTTTTGTGACCAAGAGCGGAGGTCCCCTTGAAATATAAAAAATAATAAAACTATGAAATACAAAAAGTAACATCGTTTTCATGCTTCAAAAACCCTCATAACCTTTATATATATATATATATATATATATATATATATATATATTGGAAACGATGACAAAATAACTGTAACTGTATAAATGAATACAGAATTACCTCTTATTCTCTTAAGATGGCGACCATATGAAAATAATTCTGATCCATTTAAAGTATTTTTTGGAAGGAATGAAATCGAATTATACAGTAAACGCACAGTAAATTAATGCATTTTGTTTTACTTTAGCTGTCTTTATCCGACGCTGCTCGGTAGTGATTTTATTTACAATTTGTTTTGTACTTTTTTTTTTTCTCAGGTATGTTGGCTGTATTTAAGGGTTTTATTTTCCAAATATTAATTTTATTCTTCCAAACAAAAGCAAGCAACTCTGCATTGCTGAATTCAGAACAACTTCCCCTATTTTATTAAGATGATGACCGTTATCAACATAATTCCGACACGGTGAAAGTATATCATGGAAAAAATTAAATCGAATTAGATCTTATTATTCTTAACATGTTGCAACAACCCACCAAACAAAGAAACCTATCAATGACAAAAAGAACTGCCTTTATTTTATATATTAGATGTTTTAGATGCATTATACGTGGCCAGCCATATTTTTCCTCGTCGTACCACGAATTAAAGGTCGGAAGAAAGAGAAGACGAGAAAGATTTTGGTTATTACTATAGTGTTGCCATATATGTTGTACTTTATGTATCTGGGCGTGTTCTTTGATAGGCTGTATAAATATATATGAATATCTTCTCCTCTCTGTTTTGTCTTAGCTAAAATATTCTTTTGAGAAAGGGTTAAAAGGATTTTACTAACCGGGTAATTGTTGCTCCACTAACCACTGGAGAGAATCATCTCAAATCACCCTTTTTTTTACTTTAAGATGATTCAAAATAAGCTTCGCAACCTATGTAATGCCCTGTTTTCCTATTAGTAACCGCTTCCTCACAGAACAAACGTTGCAAGTTTATCTCTGCTCAGTTGAGCTTAAATTTATGACCCACTCTGCAAATCATTCTCAACAAACACTCATCTAACTACAGCCACTGTCAACAATTTCCTCTACTCATTATCTGTGCCTGAAACTAAATGAAAATTTCATAAACAAATTTTCTTTCCTAGAACTGTCAGTTTATGTAAGCTTGTACGACAGGAGTGTTTCCAGCTAACTACAACATGGTCGTTTTCAAGTCCAATATAAACAAGTTTTTCTTGAGTCGTCCTCTTAAATAATGAAATTCTGCCCAATTCCAATCACTAACCATCATTGCGCTGTTATCTCAGTTACCCCTTTACATGCATTAAAACTTATACTCAAGTGGCCTCTAGGACTTGATAATGGTGACTCGCCTGTAAAAAATAAAAAACAAATATTTATGGATAAAATTTAAAATTTTCTAAAAACATCTTGGGGGTATTTTTAGTAGAATGTCCCCTTTGAGTAAATGTGGTATTGTGAGACTTCAATGATTCTTACCAAAAATAAAATAGTCAGAGTTAAACAAGGACGACCAACGACCCTCATTTTTTAATATTTTTTTACAAGTTTCATAGCCTTATGGCTAATTTTTCGTATTGTATTTTATTATAGGCAGAATAAATAAGGCAAAGCATGGTATATGCATTGATATGACACTCGTATTTTATGTGCTCGGTTGGTTAAAGAAATCCTTCTAGATTGAGATAAATTTTACTTTTGTCCCAATCCAGTTTGGAGAATTGGAATTTCTCCACGTTAAAAACTAATCCTATGTCTAACACTACCCTCACGGGGATGACAGTAAATTGACTATATAACAGTTCTTAAAAGAATAATAATTAAAAAAAAACGGGTAGCAGAGGCCAAAAATGGTCCTCTCAAACTACGATCTGATATTTTTAAGACAAACCAGCCCTGAAAGAAAGAATTTAAGAAAAAAAGCGAGAGGAAAAATCTTTATTGAAGCAAAGAAAATGGCAGATGCTTTGTCCGTCTTTTCAAGTGCTACTTCCATTTTTTTTTTATTCTTGTTTTATTGTTTGTTTTCAATGTTTTGTTTGTTTGTTAAACTTGTGGAGTGGATGATTTTCAGATCGTTTATGTGGGTCAATTCAGAAATGTGGGTCTCTTTTTCTGCTTCTTCTATTCTATAAACTTGCAACAAGTAAAACGGAGAAAAAAAAAAGAAACAAAAAAGACATTTAAAAACACCCAAACCAACGCGAAATGTAAACAGTAGACCATTTTGATAAATAAATGGAATTTGTTCCAAAAACAGAAAAACGAAACATTGTTTACATTTGCAAAACACTTGCAAAAAAAAAAAAAACAAAAAAAAACACAAAGAACGTTTTGAACAAAAACAAACAAGTGTGTTGTTAGTTTCATAGATGACAATTTTTATTCTATATTAGGTCTTAACTAGAGGTACCCTATGGAAATTCCACGGCCACTTTCTCTATCTATTCCCATAATTTACTGTTAATAACAGTATATCTCTTTAAATAATATCGGTTAGATTTAATAATAATAAAACTATTTCTTCTGTAAAAAAAAATCAGTTTGTAGTGGACTGGTGGATATATTATACATCCACCAGTTGTACAAAATATGAGAAATGATTTGAATTGGGAAAGGAAAAAAAGAATTGCTTTGAGGAGAAAACGAACAACGCGTTTATTTGAAGTAAACGAATTAGGATTTATTTCGTGAAAAAAAAAAACAAGTGAAAGAAAAGGGTACTACACGTGTTTAGTTTGGCGTGCGTCTCTCGCTGTTTACTGGTGAGAAGGAAAGTCTATTGTCGTAGAGAGAGAAAGTCAATCCAGTTTGGTGTGCGTCTCTTGCTGTTAGCTGGTGAGGAGGAAAGTCTATTCTAGTATAGAGAGAGAATGAGAAAAAGTCGATCCAGGGCATGGAGATAGAAAACGTATAAAGTGTACATACTGTCTGTTAGCTCGTGCCCCATACATAGTTGCAGGGACGGGACGCGCGTGAGCGCGCACCTCCCGGAAGGGAGGCGGCTGGTTCGCCGAACCTCTCAGCTCGGGAGCTGGTCCGAAAAGGAAGATACTGCTTATTGCTCTTGCTTTTGTAATTGTTTCCGGTGGTCTTTTGCGCATGTGTGGATTTCCTTTGAAAGGGGAAGTGACATTGTCCTTGTGTGCGTACCTGTGCGCACGTTAGCGTGTGTGTGTATGCACGTGAATGTGAGTGTATGTACGCGAACGTTAATATATCTACTTGTATGTACATGTGCGCGTATGTTTGTGTGTGCGTATGTATATGACAAGAAATATGGCTTGAGATGTGAACGCGTGTTTTTGTGTGAGACTAGGAAAGGCTCCCACAAGTTAAACACACACATAATTAAATAATAATTATTCATTTTTACTTACAGATACTAGTGTTTTATGCTTACGCAATCATCAGTGTAGGATTACAATTTTGCCAGGCGCGAGATTTGAATTCAGCCACAAAGCTCAATTTGCAAGCCTCTATCTCCAGGCCACCAAACAATTGTCACGAGAATGAAGGGAATTAAGAAATAAAAAACGCCCAATTCGGGTGCAGGCACCAGGCAATATATATATATATATATATATATATATATATATATATATATATATATATATATATATATATATATATATATATATATAATATTTTCACAACAAATCAAGAGAACAAAATATAAAATGAAAACATCATGTTGTGTATTTTCTTATTTGTTACAATTGTTTCATAGCCATTTGGGCAATTTTAAATGTTATATCATTTTAAAAATATTCCAAAATCGCTACTCTTCAGATGGAAAAATACACTAGTTATACATATATGAATAAACTCATAATCTCTTGTTTAAGAGATCGAAATATTGTCATGCCAGTGTAGCAAAAAATGTGCATGTCTGTATAAATACAGGGTGATCCCCCCAAAAAAAAATGGGCGTCAACTCTAATTAGGTCCCGTTTCTTAGTGTTTTGTCCGAATGAAATGAAACTTTGGTCATAACTAGTTTATTATATTCGAAACATCACATCAAAACACTAGGGTCTTTGGCCTTTTTTTTTCTCTGTTGACTGTAAAATGCTTAGAAAAACAATTGAATGTCCTCTGTTTTTTGGGGGGGTCACTCTGTATATATCAGTATGAATATCTCTGTTATTGAGCAGTGTTATAAATTCAATGGATATTTTTTTGATTTCATTCTATGCATACATTCTTAACCTGGCCTAATATATATATATATATATATATATATATATATATATATATATATATATATATATATATATATATAGTGCTTGTATAATTGCTGTTTCTTATATATTAAATCCAATGAAAATACAGTGTTTGTAAAATAGTGCTCAATTGCAGAAATAGTACAATGCCTTTATATATATATATATATATATATATATATATAAACTATATTGGCTACAAATATGCGTACATGTTTCAACTCTGAACTTATTTTCAGTCCAGCTTCCTTAGGCCGTATTATTTAGACTTAATACGACCCAAGAATGCTGAACTTGGAATAAAATCACAACTGATAAACGTGTATGCACATATGTAGCCAATAATGTTTGTATAAATAATATATATATATATATATATATATATATATATATATATATATATATATATATATATATCCCAGAGGTTCTATTGAGTTTTTATTCTGAAAGTAAGGTGTAATCATTTAAATGTTCAATTTATTTCTACTTTTATGGCATATTGTGTTATTTTCAAACATACGATTCCATATTTGCCATAAACAGAAAAAAATTATGTGAAAAGTGTACTAATTAAGTACTGTGGCATCATAAGGGTTTGAAAAAAGAAACAACCCGGTAATTAGCAGAAATAAATATATTGAGCAGAAAAGTAATTACAACAAATAAAGAGTATTGATATACGTCAGTCCGACTGCCAAGTATGCATGATTTTTGCACAACTTGCATGCTAACACCGAGAAACATATTTTCTCGCTCCTTTATAGTAAGTGGAAGAGTTTATTATTATCCTTAGGGTGGACACACCACAAGATTAAGGCTGACAATTCAAACTAGAATCGTATGTAGCAAACTCATGGAAAGTGCAACTCGAAAGATAGTTATCGATATAACATTCTGCTTATCCCTTCCTTATTTAGTCTATACGCGTTTGAAAATGGCCAGATACAATTTTTGATAGCCAAACTGCTTCAAAAAAGGCCAAATTCATGAGATTTGGCTTTATCATAGGTCAATCTGGCAACACTGAACAAGGATATGATAGTAACCTCCTTTTGATTTAGCCACGTTTTCCAATATTATTATAATAATTTATGATCATTGTTGTAATGGTGTGAGAAAAGAAACTCATAGTAATTTGAATGTGTAGCGGTTATTCAAGAAAGAAAGGAATTAGTGAAACGTTACATAAAAAAAGGGAAGATTGAAAAGGAACGGATAAAAGAAACATTATCTGTCAAGAGGTGCTGGACTGAACAATGTGATTTTATTATTTGCATTGAACTATGTAACACAATTGTACTTTTTGAGTATTTGTTTAGACTTATTAATTTATTTCATTGCGTCAGTTCTATATTTAAAATACAATGGACACTATTTTCATAGAAATTTTAATAAACTCATATTTGCTACGTTTTATTGTTTTTTCTGTCCAAAAAACTAATTTTTTGCGCTATCCAGAAAAATATCAGATTTTATCAAAACATTTGTCGATTAAATATATTTCTCATTCTATGGAATTTCCACAGGTCCTGCTAGTTTTAAATATTTTGACAACAAAGAAAAGTGAAATATGAAGAACAGAAAATGATAGAAGTTAAAGGGGCAACTCACTAAGGAAAAGAACAATAAAATGAAGAAGGAATGAATAACTAACTCGCAAGAATCTTTGATAGACGGTGCTGCCACCTGGCGGAAGAACCTAAGGATGTGTACAGCTGTGAAGACGCCAGATCTCTACATCAAAAAAGCATCCATAAGGGTGGGACTGACTGGCATCCACTTGAAGGAAGGCATGCTGAACAAAAACAAAACAACAACGAAAAGACTCCGCGACCATCACCCACGATGATGAAGAAAACGAGGGATGCCTGTAGGCACTTCTGAAATCACCCCGAGAGAAGAGGTGAACCCGATCTGAAGAGATACAAAGAATGATCCAAGAAATCTAAACGAGAAGTGATTGCAATGGAAGAAGAAAAAGATGTTGAAGCAACAACTAACAAGAAGCGAAACCGAAGAGATGATGAGACATTTTGGTAATGGTACCAAAAAAAAAAAAAAGAAACATATTGTTTTTAGCTGTGGGAAAGAGAATCGAGAAACGCTAAATTTTGGCACCTTTATTATTTCAGACTCATCATAATGCCAGAAGAACTCGCACTGACAGATTCATTTGGATTAACATGTCAGGTTGAAGAACAGGAGGAAAAGAAGATTATGCTGTTTGCTATAATTAGCATTAACCATTGTACTGTCACTAAATTATAAAGATATATTTCAGCTTTCTTCCCTGGTGCTACCAGATCAGGCTGTCTGAAGATTTCGACTTCCTGATTTAAAATGCACCAAACATTGATCTTATTTTTTTTCTTTCTCTTTACAAAATTCAATCATGTTCTGCAAAGTCAAAGACAAAAACAATTACTACTCCAAACAAACAACTAAATCAAACACCATGAATAAATATTTGAAGATATAAAGAACTTGAAGCATAAAAACTTTTTCCTAAATGATTGGAAATAATCTGAAAAGGGTTGAGATGCAGTAAAACAAAACAACGAAAATATATGGTGAAAAAGCGACCCCCCTTGTAAATAAGTGCACAGTTGAGGATGAAGGAATTATTGTTTTTAGCCAATTTGTCGATATTTGACGTTCAAAGGGTCGTGCTCCAAAACGATACCGATCTCATTAAAATCTGTCGCTTCTGTCGAAAGGTTTAGGCAGACATACATACATACATACACTTAAACAGACAAGTGAGATTTATATTATAGATAACACCCACGCTAATCATGCACACTACAATTTTACCATAAGTATTTGTTGACACTGGATTTGAAGATTTTTTAAGTAAGCAACACAGAAACGTTTGTTATGCTTCAAGAAGTTGTTGATCGGGTTAACTGTGCAATGAAGTCCTTTTGGCACTCAAATAGAAACATTTCTTTGTAGCTTGTGTTAAGCGCATACAAACACATACACACATGATTGAATGCTTACTGATGAGAACTTCAGTGCCTACTAGACATTATCCTCGAATGCGTGAAGTCTTTCTGTACAAGAGTTCGTTAGGACAACCTGGCATGAGGATATATTTTCCTACAAGTAACCCCTGACTAAATGTTCAAAATCACATAATATTTGCAGCCCAAATAAGATGTCGTTGATATACCAAATCCACACTGACTTTTAAACATTCTCCAAGTGATGTTTCCTTAAGTAACAGCACGAAGCTGGATAAGCCACCATGCTAGATGAATTTTTGTTCTGGACTCCTGTAAGACCAAGAGACCACAAAAATGATGTTCTATAGTATATTTAACTGGTCAATTGGGGAGAGGAAAATTATGTTCTCAACTTCTTTAATAACTCATGATTTGAGAGGTAAACGGGAACTTTAATGAAATCTTCGAATATATATTTATCTCAGATAGAGATCAAGTATTAGCCCAAGGAAGTGAGAGGGATTGCTTTCTGAGAGTTTCGATTAAAGTAAATTTAACAAATTATAAGCGGAACACACACACACATGCAGGGTGTCCACAAAATCTGGCTGAATTATGTAGCCAAACTTTGTGGACACCCTGTAGATTATGTAGCCATACTTTGTGGGTACCATGTAGATTATGCAGCCAGACGTTGTGGGTACCCTGTAGATTATGCAGCCAGACGTTGTGGGTACCCTGTAGATTATGCAGCCAGACTTTGTGGGTACCCTGTAGATTATGCAGCCAGACTTTGTGGGTACCCTGTAGATTATGTAGCCAAACTTTGTGGACACCCTGTAGATTATGCAGCCAGACTTTGTGGGTACCCTGTAGATTATGCAGCCAGACGTTGTGGGTACCCTGTAGATTATGCAGCCAGACTTTGTGGGTACCCTGTAGATTATGTAGCCAGACTTTGTGGGTACCCTGTAGATTATGCAGCCAGACTTTGTGGACACCCTGTATATAGGTATATTTAGGCAGCATTTTTTTTTTATTCAAGCAAATATTATTTAAATGCACTTTGCTTTATGATTCCTTTTATTAATTTTTCGATTTTCCGTATAATCTTTTTTATATCAAGATCAAAAATATTATTAAAAGTTTCATAATTGTTGCTGTCTCGAGCGCTTTCGATTCGTCTACGAATAGCTCGTAGTAGGCGGACTTTATTTACGGTGTCCACGAACTTGCTGATTGTAATACTCGAATTTATAATCGAGTTATAATTTTAATTGACTTTTTATCGACTCTATATATTTTAACTTAGCATCACCTAATGCTGTTTACTGTATATTTTAGTTTTCACTTTTAATTCCCATTTTCGCTCCTTCGGACTTTTACTTCAACACCTGAAGATGATTCGTGGACGAATCGAAAACGCTCGTGATATCAACAATTATGGAACTTTTATTATACGGAAAATCGAAAAATTAAAAAAAAAAGAAGAATCATAAAGCAAGGTGTCCCCGTAGCATTTAATATTTTCTTGAATATATATATATATATATATATATATATATATATATATATATATAATGTGCAATTGGAAATAAGAAACTCATACTCCCCCCCTTAACTCCATGGAAGTATATTCACTTTGTGTTCTAAAATATTGTTTTGCAAGTATCACATTTATAAGAGAAGTAATAACGCCTAGAAGGATGGCCTCACTGAGCGTAACAAAACTGTTAAAAGTCAATAAATATTCTGATGGATCGCGAAACATCAATTAGAAAATAAAAGCCATTATCTCTAAGAAGTCATGGAAAACTCGCACGCAACAAAGCAAATGTTTTAAGCCGTTTTACGAAGCTATAATAATTAAAATGATTAAATGAGACTGGAGTGAAAAGTGTTTTACATAATCATTAGAAAAGAAACATAAATCAAGAGAATTACGATTGTTTTAAAAAGAAAAGTAAGCAGACATTGGGTCAAAAATTGTGTGACTGATTGCAATGGCTGCTTAATGTTTTAAAATGTCATTTTGCCATTAGGAAAAAGACCTAGGCTTTTGGAAAGAACCAAGGCTTTTGTAAGTATCTGAAAATCGGTACTGTAAAGGAAAGAATAGATGCAGCTTGTCCGAGGATGTTTTTTTTTTTGTTATGGAAATTCTATGCCTCTAAAAACGTTAATCTAAAGTCAAGCAAAAGAGGAAATGCATTAAAAGGTAATAATATTAATAAAAATAATACTAACACTACTACTACTAATAACAATAATAATATAAACAACAACAATAATAATAATAATAATAGAAACACAACAACAACAATAATAATAGAAACAACAACAACAATAATTATAGAAACAACAACAACAACAATAATAATAATAGAAACAATAATAACAGAAAAAATAACTACAATAATAATAATAATATTAATAATAGAAACAACAACAATTATAATAAAAATAGAAACAATAACTACGACAATAATAATAGAAACAAAAACAACAACAACAATAATAATAGACTATAACAACAACAATAATAATAGAAACAACAACAATAATAATAATAATAATAGAAACAATAACAACAACAATAATAATAATAGAAACAATAACAATAATAATAGAAACAACGACAATAATAATAGAAACAACAACAATAATAATAGAAACAACAACAACAACAACAATAATAATACAAACAATAACAGCAAAAATAACAACAGTAATAATAGAAACAATAAAAACAACAATATTAATAATAGAAGCAACAACAACAATAATAATAACAATAGAAACAATAGCAACAGCAATATTAATAGAAACAATAACAATAATAATAATAATAGAAACAACAACAACGATAATAATAATAGAAAAAACAATAACAACAATAATAATAGAAACAATAACAACAACAATAATAATAGAAACAATAACAACAACAACAACAACAATAATAATAGAAACAATAACAACAACAATATTAGTAATCATAATAGAAAAATAACAACAATAATAATAATAGAAACAATACCAATCACAAGAATAATGATAGAAACAATACCAACAACAATAATAATAATATAAACAATAACAACAATAATAATAAAAACAATAACAACAACAACAACAATAATAATAATAGAAACAATAGCCACAACAATAATAATAATAATAGAATCAATGACAACAACAATAATAATAATATAAGAAACAATAACAACAATAACAATAATAGAAACAATAACAAAAGCAACAATAATAATAGAAACAATAACAACAACAACAATAGTAATGGAAACAATGACAACAACAATATTAATAATAGAAACAATAACAACAATAATAATAATAATAGAAAGAATAACAACAACGATAATAATAGAAACAATAACAACAATAATAATAATAGAAACAATAACAACAATAATAATATTAGAAACAATAACAACAACAATATTATTAATAGAAACAATAACAACAATTATAATAATAATAATAGAAACAATAACAACAACAATAATAATAGAAACAATAACAACAACAGTATTAATAATAAACTCAAAACCAACAATAATAATACTAGACTCAATAACAACAACAATATTAATAATAGAAACAATGACAACGACAATAATAATAAGAGAAACAACAACAACAAAAATAATAATAATAATAGAAACAATTACATTAACAACAATAACAATAATAGAAACAATAACAACAAAAACATTAATAATAATAGAAACAATAACAACAACAACAACGATAATAATAATAGAAACAATAACAACAATAATAATAATAAAAGAAACAATAACAATAATAATAATAGAAACTATAACAACAACAACAATAATAATAATAGAAACAATAACAACAATAACAACAATAATAATAATAATAATAGAAACAACAACAACAATAATAATAATAATAACAGAAACTATAACAATAATAAAAATACTAGAAACAATAACAACAACAGCAACAATAATAATAGAAACTATAACAACAGCAATAATAATAATAATAGAAAAAATATCTACAAAATAACGATAATAATACTAGAAACAATAACAACGACAATAATAATAATACAAACAAGAACAACAATAACAGTAATAATAGAAACAACAACAAAAATAATAATACTTGAAATGAAATAACAATAATAATAATAAAGATAATAGAAACTATAACAACAACAACAATAATAATAGAAACAATAACAAACATATTAATCATAGTAGAAACAATAAAAACATCAATAATAATAGAAAAATAACAACGAAAATAATAATAATAGGAACAATAACAACAAAACAGCAATTATATTAGAAACAACAACAACAACAATAATAATAGAAACACTAACAACAACAATAATAATAAAAACAATAACAATAATAATGATAATAATAATAGAATAAATAACAACAACAACAATTATTATAACAGAAACAATAACAACAATAATAATAACAGAAAAAATAACTACAATAATAATAATAATAATAACAGAAACAACAACAACTATAATAAAAATAGAAACAAAAACAACAACAATAATAATAAAGACTATAACAACAACAATAATAATAGAAACAACAACAACAATAATAATAATAATAATAGAAACAATAACAACAACAATACTAAGAATAGAAACAATAACAACAATAATAATAATAGAAACAATAACAACAATAATAATAATAGAAACAATAACAACAACAATAATAATAGAAACAATAACAACAATAATAATAATAATAGAAACAATAACAACAATAATAATAATAATAATAATAGAAACAACAACAACAATAATAATACAAACAATAACAGCAAAAATAACAGTATAAATAGAAACAATAACAACAACAATAATAATAATAGAAACTATAACAATAATAATAACAATAGAAACAATAGCAACAGCAATATTAATAGAAACAATAACAACAATAATAATAATAATAATAATAGAAACAACAACAACGATAATAATAATAGAAAAAACAATAACAACAATAATAATATAAACAATAACAACAACAATAATAATAGAAACAACAACAATAATAATAATAATAGAAACAATAACAACACCAATAATAGTAATAATAATAGAAACAATAACAACCACAACAACAATAATAATAATAGAAACAATAACAACAACAAAATAATACTACTAATAATAATGAAAGCAAGTTAACAATCAGGCCATTCTACTGAAATGTTATTTTGTTAAGCTAAAAACAACTGTTGGATACAACCAATCAAAACACCACATCAAAAGAAAGTGTAGGTGTAAGGGATCATTCAAAATTCAGGTAACAAATATAGAGTAGCTAATAAGAGTAAAAAAAATCCTAAAATATGAATGCCTAACCACTATTGTTATTCAAGGACAAGAAAACCTGAATGTAGTGTGCAAAAGTGCCTTTGCCGAGTCCTCTCTTGGGAGTCCTGAATATGACCTTGAACTATATCCGATGGTTAGGCTCAAGGTTGCGGGCTTTGGGGAGTGTGAAGCTAGCTTTTAATTGCCATGTCTCCCAGGTCCACTCTGACTCGGAGGGGTAGTACCTGTTAGTGTCCCAACTATAGGTTAAATAGAAACCGACTTGAAAAAAAAATATTCTATTAAAAAAACAATTCTGAAAAATCACTGGAGTCGGCATTAAATAACCGGAAAAGGATTGATATGTCGTAAAACAAAAAGAACAAATCAACAAATTTCCTTGAGACTTTCCTTATTTTTGATGATGACCATTTCCAGCTCAAAAATAGCCTGAATTGTTTTGATGGACATCATTCTTGAGATAACCTTACAAATAAAAATTTTCGTGTTTTAGGTCCGGTAAGTGTAAAACCCATTTAGGATCACACTTACTACTCATCATTGAAGTACCATTTTACCATTAAATGAATAAAAAATAAAGACTGTTGGATATTAATGACTGAAACTTGGTGGACAAGTAAGACATTGTACCAAATATGGTTAGATTGCAGATAGGATTGTGAATTTTAGTTATGGTTTCTACGGAATATTCTAACATAACTGAAAATGAAATTTGTCCAGTACACACAGCATGAATTAGTAAGTTAAACGATCATTTTGTTGATTTATTAAAAGCTGTATATGCCCAGCATTGCCAGGTTGAAAAAATATCGGCGGAGGGGTTAGTAACATACTGTAAAATACCAAATATCCTAAATTCTTACGATTTTCCAGAAAGTGCATCACATGGAATTATGAAAGCATAAAATGCATCAATTTTCCTCCATGAAAATTAAACTAGAAACAGCTTAGAACATCACAAATATATATATATATATATATATATATATATATATATATATATATATATATGTGTGTGTGATGTGACGATTACAATATTATTCTCGGTTCCGATATAAGTACCGATTCCAATTCTTTATAAATCTTTAAATATTTAACTACCTAGATAATAATTAATGAACAGACGATTCCAATATTTTTTCCAATTCCAATACAATTACTGATTCCGATTCTGATACTTTATAAATCTCTAACTATTTAACTATAAAATTGTTATTTTTCCCCGATTATCGTACAAACACATGTTAAATGTGCAGATATTTTCTCAAATGTGAAAATGATCTACCGATTTAAGTTTTACAAGCAGTTTAAAACCAATAAAATTTTTAATTATTTTGTTGTTACTACCAGTTGTGGAAGGTTTTGTTTTAAAACAAAATCAAATAAAAGAAAGATAATTAAAGGCATCGTTTTTGGCGTCGGAAAATAGTCACAAATTTTTCCGATTCCGATTAATCATCCCAACGTGTGTGTGTGTGTGTGTGTGTGTGTGTGTGTGTTGATTTATTAATAGCTGTATATACCCAGCATTGCCAGGTTGAAAAAATATCGGCGGAGGGGTTTGTCACATACTGTAAAATACCGAATATCCTAAATTCTTACCATTTTCCAGAATGTGGATCACATGGAATTATGAAAGCATAAAATGCATTAATTTTCGTCTATGAAAATTAAACTAGAAACAGCTTAAAGGGGAAATAACTCTCACAGTTCGCAACTCATTGGGTCGCAACTACTATTCATTCTACTTTAATTTTATTCGACAATTTTGTGACATATATATTAAGATTTTCTTCTTGCATAACAAAGCAATGCATCTCTTTACTTTAATAATATTAGAACAACATTGTTTTTTGAGGAAACAGGCATAAACGGAGGCTGAAGAATGTCTGGTAAAGAAGACCAATTATGGGTCCGTTTGTTTGAATTTGAAACCGTCAGTACCGATATTGATAAAATCATCTATAACACATTTATGACTACATAAATCCCAATATATATATATATATAATTATTTATCATTCTAAAACCTGAAAATGTATTTCATTCACTTCTAATTTTTTATTCATTTTTTATGAATTACGGCTTACACGCATTTCGTTGAATAGCAGGAAACCACTAAACAACTCTTCAGAGACAAATATATATTCCTCAGAAAGTGTTGGAAAATTTGTTTTTATATGGAACTAAAATAGGTTTGGAGAAGAAAAATGTAGATAAAAGAAAATGGAGATATTTAAGGTTCGCAAAATTATAAATTAAAAGAAAAACACTTACTGTAGTGTTTATAGGCATTCCAAAACAAAAAAAAGAAATGAATTAAAAACAGGCGTGGAGAAAACGGATTACGTCGCTATATTTGATTTGAAAAAGATGGAAGACATATTTCCAAGATTTCGTATGGAGGTTCTAGATAAAAATACAAGTTAAATGAAAGATATATGCGTAATGATTACGTAAGCATGAAACACAAGTGCCTGTATGTATAAGAAAATAATTATCATTTAATTATAATTATCAAGCCTCTTTAAAAATACTTACAGATAAGCACTCTCTGCGAAATAATCACAAAAAGGCAGTCAACTAGCGTCTATGCAATGTTCATGACTTTGGCTTGTGCGAACACTCTAGATTGTTAAAATGTATTCGCCCGAATTCGGCGTTTGATAGTTCTTCATTCTCGTACTTCCTGTGGCAATTGTTTCGTTGGCATGACATAGAAGCCTAGCAAATGGATCAAAAGGTAACTTCCAGGCTGGGTTTGAATCTCATGACTGGCGGGAATTGTAACCCTACACTTATGACTGCGTAATCATGAAACGCTAGTGTCTGTAGATATAAAGAATGATTATTTAATTATATATATAGTCATCCACATACAGTGCTGTTTCGCTGTTTCACAGCTCATCAGTACGGCTAGACAAGCACCTACCTCAAGCCAGGATAGAAACCCGATCGCCCAAACAGAGCTTCTAACCGTTGCGCTATACGGCTGCTGCTATGCAGGCAGTGAATTAACAATGTTTTGACAAATATATATATCACATTAAAATTTGAAATTATTAAAAAGAGAGATCCAGATCGGCACAATAATAAAGAAATATTTAAACAACATGTCTACTTATTTTGGTGTGAAAATAGTTCGTGCTGGTGTACATATACAAGTAAATTAAACCCAAAGATAAGCGCAACTGAGATTCGAGACCCCCCCCCCAAACGCATCTATTTTTTTTTTTTTAATGTAAAAAGATATGCGAAATCTATTTTTTTCCTGCCAAGAGTTTCTGGAGAGATTTTCCTGAAAGGTTACCAAGTTAAATCAAAGTTGCCGAGAAAACCGTGTGCATTTGTCCAGCAATTAAGTGCCTATTGAGGCACCGTGCAGATACGGGCCAATAGTTCCCTGACCCGTTGGCGAAGAGCCAGCCTAGTTATTTCATTGAATGCCAGACATAAAGCGTTAGAGCACAAAATGGAACAAAGCGTGAGAAGTACTTCATCAGTTTTGTTAATATTTATATTTCATTAAAGACAAACCACAGCCTAGAAAAAAAAAATGCCTTTAAAATGAGAAAGTTTGAGAGGCAACATTATTTTTTCCTAGTTGAAGTCTTGTTATTATTCTCAATGACTTCAGAATAAGGCACAATGTCGAGTTTTTGATGTGTGGAAAATCCAACTCCCCCCCTCCTAAAAAAATGGCGTTCTACATTTTGCCCCATGTTGATTTGAAATTGTGCAAGACAGGGGAGTTCAGCTCCCTGAGGTAGTATACATACCTGAGCATACTGTTGTAAAAATATCTCTGCTTACATGTTTGACTTCGTTCCCTTTTGATTTCGAAACGGCTGGACCGACTTTTAAAAAAAAATTTCACACAAATGTACTTATGTGTCTGGGAGTGTTCTTAGATAAGTTTTTTATCGGAATGCTTCCAATAAGAATCAAAAATTTATAATCGAAAAAATCTGATTAAAGAAGGAACGGTCCAATTTTGACTAAAGTTAACACCCTGATACAGTCTAACATCACAAATGCACCTGGGAAGCTTTTATCACTGTACAAGCAGAAGACACCGGCGCATAAAATCAACAGTAGTTTCTTTGATGAGACAGGATCGTGTTTAAAATGAATATTTCTATTTAGAACAGAATTGATCCATGATACTTGACTTTTACAGTTTAAACTTTAATTGAAGTCGTTATATAATATATAATTTTATAAAATCAACAGTAGGTTTCCACAATGTAATGTAGACTACAATGTATTGTAGACTGTCATTGTGGGGTGGCATGTAAGCTTCATTCCAGTGCATCTTTCTGGGTCTTTGACTATAGCAGCCAATCAATCGATTTGATTGAAAAATGGATAATGTCACTACTTCCGATGATAATAAAAGTATTGGAAGTGTGAAATATTTGTCGATATTAATTCAATCCCGGGCAACGTCGGTTCATCCTGCTAGTTTAAATATAAATTTTTTTATTGATCCCTTGATAGTGCTCTCTTTCTTATTTATAACGTGTTTTGCATTGGGCTTAATCGTTAACATTATATTTATGTGTGTATGTGTGAAGTTATATATAATATAGTAAATATAACAAGTGAAAGTTCAATCGATTGTCTCTAATGGCAACTTGTTTTTTTGTTACGGTTAGCATAGCAGGTATGTTTTAATGGACTGACGAGATTTATAGATTACAGATTTCGATAACGACTAAATTCAGGAAAATAACAGAAAGAGAGAGATAGATGAAGGGGTAGGTGTAATATATATTGGCGAAATAAATTAAAAGTGAAAACAAATCACAGATTCCGCTCAACTGGTTTTAATGCATATATAATATGTATCTAACATTTTTGGCAAGATGTAAATAAACACTGATCTAGCCACAAAGTTGACAAGTATATGTTTAGAAATCGAGTTTTTTAATGGTATGAGCGGTTGGCGCTAGGCTCAGGATTGGGAAGTCGTTGAATTACATCAAAGTAAGGAAAACTACGCAGAAGTAGAATGTGTCACTTGCTTCAAAGCTTAGATATGAAAGTGAAACAGACTAGAATAAATGAATTTCTGTGGAAGTTAATGGTTTTACAGAGTTGAATTGGTGCCAATATTTTAATGTTTGGTGCTTCGTATATTCATCATCTGAATTGTCGAAATATCATTTAGAATTATTAACCGAATAGCTTTTTTACGTCGACGATTGAAACAAAAAAAAAGGACCTTTATTTCGGGTACATGCTAAAAGTGAACTCGACCTTGTCCAAGCGATAATCTGTAACCAAAATTGGGAACGAAAAAAACAAAAAAACAAAACAATTGCATATTTTTTCTGTAGAGATTCCCCACATGGTCGAGAACAGAACTTTCAAGTTGGCGATAGCCTTTGTTCTATTGTATCAACACATGTATGGATTAGCAGGTTATATTGACGTATTTGCTAAATGCATCGAAAAGAGTATACTGTTTTAATTGTCGGATGAATTCGCCGTCATCCCAGATACAGTACATCGTATGTTCAAATCATAACCCATCTAATACAGACCAGTTGCAATATCGCTTACCTTTGATGTTCTGAAAACTTAACCCTGCTGTACATTAAAAATTGAGTAAGTGTTGGATAATTAGAGGATATTGTGATTGAAACAAAACCATAAATAAAGGAGACAATAACTAGAAAGATGACATAATGAGAACAAAACAGATAGTACACTATCATCCCCTCCAAATAATCATGGAAAGATAGTATCATGCGGAACGAAAATATATTATATTGTCCGCCGTCACCCAAAAGAGGAGTTAATACCCGGAGGATTTGCCTCATAGAAGGAGAAGGTAATGCTCTGGAGTATTGTATCATGGCAAAATAACATATACTAATCCCCCCCTACTCACGAAAAAAAAATTAAGATAGTCCCACGGAAATAGTTTCATGACAACAAAACAAATACTACATTTTGTCCTCCTACAAAGGTGTGATACGTGAGAAAACTAGCCTAGTAATCTTAATAATGGAGGAGGTAATTCCTGGGAGGACGTTCTTATGACAACAAAAGCAATACTAAACTACGTATATATATATATATATATATATATATATATATATATATATATATATATATATATAGAGAGAGAGAGAGAGAGAGAGAGAGAATATAATGCAACATTATTACTATGTATTACAGAATGTTATTTTATTAGAGATTGATTATAAAATAAATTTGCAAATCAAGGATGCGTAAAATTATTTGTGGCATTTGCAGTTTACTATATATACGGCATGTCAAATGTTTCGTCTCGTGAAATTAAATAAGCGTAAATGGTTTTGATGTTTATACATCATGAGTAGTTAAGGTAGACGGAAAAACATTGAAATGCTCATAACTTTTTTTCTGTCGTTTATAATGAAGTGTAATTAATAAAGTAAATCAACATAAGAGATATGTTAAATCTGTGTGAGTTTAGTTGTAATCCCCCCCGAATGTTCTGGAGAAATTGAAAAAAACTAAACTGTCTAAGATTTTTGTCGGCTAGTGTGTGTGTATATATATATATATATATATATATATATATATATATATATATATATATATATATATATGCGTGCGTATGGGCGCAGTTTAGAGATTAAGGAATGAGGGTGGAGAGTGGCATGTTTTCATTTCGATTCTAGCTGATGGCAACCGTCATATATATTTTTTATAGTTTAGATCTCACTGCTATATGTTAGGTTTTATATAATAAAAAAATACGTAACTTGCATGAATTAAAATACCATATGTAAGCGTATCTTACGACCGGGCAGCGCTAGGCGGCTTGCTACTGTATATATATATATATATATATATATATATATATATATATATATATATATATATATATATGTATTACTAGACTACCCGTGACCCGTTGTGTCAGTATGTTATATTAGCTATGGAATTAATGTATGAGAGTGCCACTTCGTTTCTATGAAAGTATATTAAAATGAAAAAAGAATATAGATAGATTTCTACGAGTCGTTCTGTTCGTAATTGTTTATTTTTGGAAAAAAAACTTTCAGCCATTTAATTATAAGTGGTTTGCTATACTTTTAGGTAAATGTGTACTGAACAGATACCATAATACTTAAAGTTAAATTCAAATTTTTATATATCTTTTTAAATGAAATTGTTAGATGAAAGTACAGAATAGTTTAAAACACTCTTTCCATATTAAGAATGGCTTTTTAAATAGAAGATGAAAATAAAATGTAACTTTTTTTCATTTATTTTAAATATGACCGATTGGGTCAAATATTTAATTTATTTTTAAATAATAAGGTCAATAAAACTAATTAAGACAATGCGGAAATGAACGATGTAAAAAAAGCAGAACGTATTAACAATTGTTTATTTGGATAATTTAAACGCAAAAAAAAAAAAAAACAATTGGGACGCTGAAAACGTACACAGTAAAACTACGTTTTATTGTCGTGTTAATTATTTATTTGTAACGTAATTAAAAAAAACATACTTTCGGGGTTATTTATTTATGTTGGTAGTGTAGAAGAAAATGTATGAATGTTTTTAAGAAAGGTGTATTAAAAAATGGAGAATAAATTTTTAACAAAAGAAGGAAGGCGGTGGGGAAATCGCCGTTGTAAATTGTTCTTATGGTTGTCAACGCGTCAGAGTTGATTTATTTGTAAGAAAATCGCGACAGTATAGTTGTAATACAGAATAGTTGCAAAACATCCCCACCCTTCCCATGATAAATAATAATTTCTAAATATTAATTTTTATTTTATTGTATTATGGAATATTATCCTCATCTTTTTCTTTGTTATTTCACGATGTTTCGGCCAACTATTCCTCTGGCCTTCGTCAGGTGGTAACCGCGACGAGATAGGAACTTTGAATCTGCCGACTGCACCCACTGTAATTACTGCCTTCCATAGTTGTTGTTGTCTCACCACTCTATAACAAGGGAAAAGATGAGGATGATAGTCCGCAATAAAATAACATAAAAATTAATACATAATACTCATCTCAATAATGAATTCAAATTAAATAATAAATATCATTCGGTACGGACCCGACCATGGAAGATCAGATAATAAATAAAGATAAATTTATAAAACCAAAAAATTCAACCTTGATCGGCCTTCGGGGCCCATGTCATAGTTGATAGAGACGTTGAATCTCTACGCTTCCAGGTGAGAATTGTCTGAAGATAGCGTTTTCAATCCTACCCAGACCCAAAGCTTGGCCAAAATGTGGTGTGACGACAACAACTACGGAAGGCAGTAGTTGCAGTGAATGCAGTCAGGAGATTCAGTGTTCTTATCCGTCGCGGTTACCACCTGACGAAGGCCAGAATAGTTGGCCGAAACGTCGTGAAACAGCAAAGAAAAAAGATGAGGATAATAGTCCGCAATAAAATAAAATAAGAATTAATAAAAAAAATACTCATCTCAATAATGAATTACATTTAAATAATAAATAACGTTAATATTTCCGTGCGCAGGTAAAATTCTGCAAAAGTAGCGATTTGTGTTTATCTGTTATAGGTTTATGTACGCATGTGCAACCGAAAGTTGTAAACTGGATGTTGGGTTACAACACCCGTTACAAGGTCATTTGAGTTTTATAATTATATATATATAATGTGTGCGTAATACCTAGCAAAATTAAGAATGGAACGTGCAAACGAACGGACGTTCTTAATAATAAATCTGGATCCTCCATAACAGATCATTTGCTTAAAACCCATTCATGCATAATGAATTTGTATATTTAGTAATTTTCAATCTTAAGTTATGCTCACTCGTAAACACCATTTAAAGATCTTGGAGATTGTTTACGTTCATTTAATGCGACCCTTCGTCTATAAACAGAGCGAATGTTTCTTAGAGACTAATCACGTTAAAACCTAAAATATGCTCCTTCATATATATATATATATATATATATATATATATATATATATATATATATATATATATATATATATATAGACGATAATAACGCTGGTTTTATTTTAAATAGCCCTCCCCACTCCTTTCATTTGTGTACTTCTTTAATTAAAACTTCTCCACGCAGCTCTTGTCAAATGAGGGCGAAACCGGTTTGCTGACTTTCTTGTATTACTTTTAATTATGAATATTAAGAAAATAAATTTTCCTTTCATAATTGTGAGAATGACATTTTATACTTTCCTAAAAATCATGAAATATATGCTTAAACGAATAACAAGGTTTAACACTCTTTGCGGTCTTCAGATGACCCAAGGCAAAATATTTTATATCAATTTTTTTCCTATAAATACTTCCACTTTGTCACTCACCAGCAATTGCTTTTTCTGGCAATTGTTTTATTCCAGCGAATGTTCTTCTGTGATTCTTCTAAAAAACTTATCTTTATTTAATAGTGTTTTTCTTTAATTCTTGAAATGTCATAATATTGCTATCAATGTATTTTTAAATTATATTTTGCTGTTGCCTTAAATCTCCATGAATTAGATTTCATATTTTTACAACAGAATAGTCTCCCCTTGATCAGTGGTCAAAGCAGAAAAACTTACATTTTTAATTCTTAATGCTTAGTTGAATAAATCTTTTATAAATTTCCTTATTAAAATTATTATTTGTTTACTTTGTTTACGTTTATTATTTTATATTCATAATTATCCTTTTCTTTTATTATTTATTAGGTCTTCAACATTTGTTTATTGAATTTTATCTAATTATGCACATTATCTGGATTATTCGGTCTACTGTGCTCACCTTGAGTGTTACTTTTACAAAGTTTCGGCCGATGTAATCCTCGACCTTCTTCAACTGTGTATCTGATCAGCTCTGGAATCTATCTGTTGAACTCTGCAATCTGCACGGAATTTCAACGGAAAACTTTATTTAGTCTATGGAGTTAGTATGCTTCCATTTCGTTTTAGCAATGTCTGGATAGAAGTCCTAAGTAATTTCCAAATGTATTTTGAATATCGGCCGCACTGAAGATTGAACCTTTGACCCCCAAAAGAGTAACTTCACAACCTGATTTTACCAAGTATTTTACCCACTACACCAAAGGTGTTTGCCTACCCGTGACGTAGTGGATAACGTACTCAAAAATAGTACTTAAGATGAGAGGAAAACAATCCAAATAATCCGAAAAAAAAATCAGAATTCTTATTATCTTTTATATTATTACTGTTATGATTTGATTTGATTTATGTTTTAATTTTGTGAGATTATGTATGTGTGCTTTTTTTTTTAGTTTAGACGGATTTATTTAAGTGTCTACATTTTGCAATCAATTCATGTTATTTGCTTAGAAGGTTGCTGCTTTGTTTAAAACACGGACACACACACACAGACACATATATATATATATATATATATATTCTTTCCTTGTTTCTTATTTTTATTCTGTATGTAAATACCATACGATATAAAACAGGGGAGGGTAGAGCGGTGGCCCTTGATATATCTAAGGCTTTTGACAGGGTATGGCACGATGGTCTTCTAAGGAAAATTAGATCATATGGAATCACTGGAAGAATTCATAACGTAATTAAATCCTTCTTAAGTAATAGAAAAATCAAAGTTGTCCTCGACGGACGTACATCCAAACAATATGACATAAATGCGGGAGTGCCTCAGGGGTCTATCCTTGGACCTCTATTGTTCCTGATATTCATAAACGACCTCCCTGATAATATTGTTTCGGAGATGGGTATATTTGCCGATGACACCACTCTCTATAACAGATATGAGGGGAAAACAAATGAACACATATCCAAGAAAATGGCAGAAACACTAGAGGATGACCTCCAATCCGTAGTGGAATGGGGACAAAAATGGTTGGTCTCATTCAATGCTGCTAAGACTAAGCTTGTTTCCTTCAATAACTACAAGAAACCTTCTCTACCACCAATAGCAATGGCCAAGAACACATTGCCTGAAAGTACTTCTTTTAAACTCCTCGGCCTAACGTTTACAGGGAATATGAACTGGAATAGATACATTGAGAGCATTGCCAAGGCTGCTGCAAGGAAGGTTGGCTCCCTCTACCGTGCTAGAAAACTACTTACGCCTGCCAGTATCCTATACCTCTATAAGGCAACCATTCGCCCATGTATGGAGTACTGTTGTCACATCTGGGCTGGTGCATCTGCTGCTTGTCTCTCGCTCCAGGACAGGGTTCAAAAAAGAGTCGCAAACCTGATAGGTCCTGAACTGTCATCTGGGCTTCAACCTCTGTCCCATCGACGAGATGTTGCATCCCTCTGCCTGTTCTACAAATACTTTAATGGTGAATGCTCTGACGAACTGCAAACACTTGTACCTCCCCGACGTAACTACCCCCGACAAACCCGACAAGCTACTAAGTCTCATCCCTTTACAGTGGAGATCCCTAGGTGCAAGAAAGCCTTTTACTCCAATAGTTTCTTCCCCAGAACTGCGGGTCTTTGGAACTCCCTTCCGGGATTCTGCTTTCCCAACTGCAATGATATGCAGAAGTTCAAGTGTAATGTTAAAAAAAATCTTTCTACTCTTCTCCCTTCATAATGACCCCGCTAATTAATTCCCTAATAGTAGCCCCCTGCTTCAAAGTGGCACTGTGCCTTGTTTGGGGTGAAAATTGAATAAAAAAAAAAATAAAAATAAAAAATATGCAGACCGTTTCAATCATATTTGATTTCATCAGGCAATAAAAATTAAATTACAAAAATTAAAAAGGTTCCAGACCTTTTCAAATTTTGAGGAGATAAAATATGCCATAACTGGCATGAAGTAAAGCATTTTCTTGCCTGATAAAATCAAATATGATTGAAACGGTCTGCACATCGCAGCAATATATGACTGTATTTACATAAAGAATAAAAATATATATTTATAATTTGCTCTCTTTGATTGAGCACTATCAACAATCCTTGTTGAAATTCAATTATTGTTAATTTTGGGATATATTTCTACTTTGAATATATATATATATATATATATATATATATATATATATATATATATATATATATATATTAATCGACTTATTTATTTTACTGAATTGCACATTTGTTACAATTAAATTCCCCCATTTTTTCCCTCTTTTTCCTTACCCCGTTTTCCATCTTATTTTAGTCGACTGAATTTCCGCTATGGTTCATTTCTTTACAAATATATATATATATATATATATATATATATATATATATATATATATATATATATATATATATATATATATTCACTCGACTAAAATAAGATGGAACATATATATATATACATATATATATATGCATATATATGTATGTATATATATATATATGTATATATACATATATATATGCATATATATATGTATGTATATATATGTATATATACATATATATATACATATATATATATATCTGTATATATACATACATATATATATATAAATGTGTATGTATATATATATATATATGTATATATATATATATATATATGTATATATATATATATATATATATATATATATATATATATATATGATAACAAAAAGAAATCCAAAATGCTATTGCTATGGTTGTCACAAGTTGCCAATGTTTGTCACCTATCAACAAAAATCATGAATCAGCCAGGCAAATTTAACAAATTTTTTGAAATCTAACCCCAAACAAATATTTACTGAAAGCTTCAAAAGAAATATTTATTTAAAGCTTATCGTCTTTAATCTGTGACATTTAGGAATGAAAAATTGAGCCAGGCATTCTTAGAGAAAGTGAGACTGTTCTGCTTAATGGATGGAATGGGATGAAAAGAATTGAGCGGAAAAGAAAGAAGAGGTTAATTGGAAAATAGAAAGAGGGTAGGTTAAATAGAAGACGAGAAAGGAAAGGAGAAGATAATGAAGGAAATGGAAAGAGGGAATAAAAAGCGGAATTGGATGAAAATATGAAAAAAGAGAATCGAACAAACAGAAGTCTGGTTGTTTTTTAGTTTGACTATTTTGTATACGGCATATCAACCCTTTTTTTTCAGATTATTTAGTGCCGAATCTAGTAATTTTGGAAAAAAGGTTTTATGTTTCCCATTCTTTATATCTCCAAATATTTATTAGTAGTGTTTGGTTTGGTTGTTTTATTTTATGGCACATCAACCTTTTTCGAGTTATTTAATGACAAAGCCTGTAATTTTGGAAAAAAGGTTTTCATACTTTAAATTCTTTATATCTTCAGACTCGCTTGATGCCTGGCGTTGACCGGTCATACAATAAGCTTACACGTGATATTTGTAATTTATGCAGATTGCGAATGTATTATTATAGAATTTATCCTCTATTGATTATTATGTATTAGTAAGAATAATTTGCCCGATGGACTAATTCAGAAAAAAAAAAAAAATAAATAATAATAATAATAATAATAATAATAATAATAATGTCATTCATCAGATTTGGTCTGTATTTGTTTACAATATCACGTCAGCTGATATTTGGGCTTGACGATCTTAAAAAGTTTTTCTTTTATAGAGAAAAAAAAGAAGAAAATTTTACTGGGGAATATTTTACGTTACTCCGGTCAAGATTACACCAATGTAACGTAAAATATTCCCCTGTAAAATTTATTTGTATCTATAAGAGAAAAAAATACTTTTAAGATCAGATTTGTTCGATTTTAGATACTTATCGGATGAATTTCCGCACAAAACATATCTAAGAACACTGCCAGTAATATAAAGTATCGTTATGTGAAATTTGCAAAAGGCAGTCTCAGCCGTTTCGGAACCTATGAGGACGGAACTCGCACACACACAAAGTGACTTTATGTAATAGTAGAGCTAGATATTTGTGGTATTTAGTTTGGTTATTTTATAGAAGAAAATTGGTGATTTAATCATTGCAGAACATGATTGAATTTTGCAAAAGGAACTTGAAAAAAAAACTAACATTACTGTTTTGTGTATTGTAGGCTAGAGAGCCTGCATCTTCCGACAGCCTGATCTAGCATCACTAAGAAAGAGACAGACATAAAGACAAAACTAAAAATAATCAAGAGATAAAGTGAAACATGTTAAATATACTGAGAAAAAAAGGAGCAAGAATGAGAAAAAAAGTATGGAGCCTGGTAGATATTTACTTGCTGCTCACCACAGCAAGATGTGACACATGGTCACTAGTTGGGAGGTTCAATCTTGCAGCCCTATAGGTGGGGCACTCTAGCCTATCAAAAATTGCATGGACATCCCCATCGGCATTTTCTGACAAGGGCACTTCAGGCAACAAGCAGTAAACTTGCCTCTCTCGAAAGCCGGATGGCAAGGCCTGGAAGGATGGATCTCCTATGTAATATCCAGGCGGCGTATCTCAGTCCGACAGTTAGTGAGCCACGTAAATGACCAATGATCTATCGGACTTATCGTCAAGAACTTCCGTTTGCCTGCTTTCCAGCTGACTACTATTTGATTATCTTCAAGTCCAACGTAAACAAGTTCTTGATGAACAATCCCCCTAAGTAATTCAATTTACAAAATATTCACTACTTATGTATACCCATTAATCCTTATCCTCGATCGTGGCCTCCGGGCCTTGATAAGTGGTGACTCCTTTGAAAAAAAAAAAAAAAAAAAAAGAACGGATGTTTGACTTTCTATCCAGGTCTCCAAACAAACGAAGCAGCAGAGAGACCAACCCTGTAACATTAAAAATAATGAAAAGTGGTATATAATTCTTGAAGTTCTAAAAACGAATTAGAAATAGTGAAAAAAGAAAAAGAAAAAAAGAACGAAGGTCAAAATAAGGAGAAAAAGATGAAAGAAAATAAATAATCAAAAAATCGTCTACAAAATAAGCCCATATTATTATTTATCCTCTTCTTCCCTCTGTTAAATGACGTTTTGTCTGAGAAATAATTGAGGGGAAGAATAAAAATTGTTTATGGAAAATCTGATTTCCTCAATTACAAAAAAAGATTTGCTGTTGATAAGCGATACTGTTTAAACAATAAGTAAAATCTGCGTTTCATGTGGTCCGCCATTTTTATCAAAAGTTTTTTTTCCAGCTTTAGAAGCTGAACTACTTTTCTAAACAGAAAATATTTAAAACTTTGTTCATCAAAAGAAAGTTTTTTTCTCTCTATTTGGAACACGTTACTTACCAAATATAGTGACACAGTAACAATATATATATATATATATATATATATATATATATATATATATATATATATATATATTCATACATACATTATATATACACGTGTATTCATACATATAATATATATCTACATATACACACATATATATATATATACATACATATTTATACATATAATATATATATACACATATATATATGTATTCATACATATAATATATATCTACATATACACACATATTTATACATATAATATATATATTTTACATATATACACACATACATATGCAAGCATGTATATATATATACTCGCACACATTTGCATAATGCATAGACGTACATGTATTTACACATACATTATATATACACACGTATTCATAAATATAATATATATCTACACATGTATTTATACTTATATACACCATATTTATACATAAATGTATATATATTTATTTATACATATATATATATATACACACATACATATGCAGCCATGCATATATATATATATATATATATATATATATATATATATATATATATTATGTAAAAACACAAGATTCGACGTATTTCAAAATATCAAAGAGGGTCAGCATGCCATGGTACAACAACATTCTTTTATAAATACGACGAAATATGAATAAAACAAAAATAATGTAAAGCGTTCAACATAAATGTCAATATAGAAAAACAGTAATGGTATTTAGGTTAACCCAATCCAAATGACAAATTTCAAACTTTTTGAAATCATTCATGAATAGAATTGGCTGAACTAGTTAAATGAAACCAATCAACTTATAGGAAACCATAAAATTAATAATTAATTAAAGTCTATTTTTCATAGAATATGCCTTTATTTAGTCGCTCGCAGATCAATGACTAAGTATATTAAATACATCATTTTAATAATTTTTTAAAAGAAAAAGTAGGCTTTTAATATCACACCCAGAATGAAAAAATAACTCAACTTTATTAAGAAAATATAATCATGAAAGACAGGCAAAAAGTTCTCGCGGATACACATAATAATAGAAAAACTATTTAATTAGTATTTGATCGAGCCCAAAATGTTTGTGGATTTTTTTTTATAAAACAGAACGAAAATACTTATGGTACATGCGCAACCATTTTCTTAGTTGTTTATTTTTTTTTTTTTTGTGTGTACTCATGGGGCTGTCATGAGAGGACATTTTCTTTTTAAAACTATGAAAAAATTACTTCTTACATAAATAATAATATAAAGTATAATATAAAATATATAATAATATAAAACCTTTACTATTAAAATACAAGGAGAAAATATAAAAGATTACTTTAAGCGTTTCTGGAGAGTTCTAAAAATAGAACAGAAAAGTGTTCTTTTTCCGAGAGCTCTAGAAAGCTCCAAATCGTAGTGCTCCCTTTTACAAATTCTAGAATATTCCATCCACAACGACTATAAATCGACGCTGATAGCGTCATAACTTTAGATATTAAATCAGCTATGAGAAGGAATGTTATTTTGGGGTGACTTTTTAACTATTTATTACTCCGGCCATTTTTTCCTGCGATAAAATCTGGTTGTAAGGAATTTCTGACCAAGACAATTGCAAACACCCTCACAAAGAATTGGACTCTTGGTAAATATTTTTCTCTTTAACTCCTTTTTAGTTTTGTTTTTATTTCAATAGATGTAGTGTATCTACCCTAGACATTTTCTTGCATGTAATAAGGCACGACTTACCAAGATTTAAAGCTACTCGAGGATAAGAGCAAGTCTGATTTCAGATGACGTACAATGTTTTGAGAGGATTGGAAACGATGAATAGAAGACGAAATTTCATTACTTAAGACAAATACTGGACAACTATGTGACATTTAACTTGAAAATGACCATGTCGGAGTCAGTGGTCGGAGGCTTTCCCTTGGTTCCAAAGGCACCAGAATCTGATCTGTTTTTTAGGTGACTTGTTCGCTGTTGACTAGAATGTATGGTTCTGTGTATTTCTAGGGGCTTCACACTCCCAAGCTTCGCCTTCTCATCCTTTGTAAAAGAATTAATCTATTGCTAATCGTCTGAATCACCTCTAACTGGGAATGCTGAGGGGGCTGTCCAGACAAGTTTTAAAGACTAGAATGCTCTTCTTCTAGTGTGCTGGCTTTTTAAATTCCACTTTCATGACTTTGTGTCACATCTTTCCACCGTGGGAAAGAGATAAACATCATGTCGGTAGGGAAGTAGTTTCTTGGTATTGTGTTCTATAGATGGAAAGTTATTGCAAAAGACCTATCCATCGAAATTCCGTTTGAGTTTAGGTACACAGAGGAAGAAAGGAAGTTTCTTTGCGGTTGATTGTAGCTGGATGAGCTCTCCCTGTGAATGTTATATGGGGAATAACCATTTAATCTCATTCAATCATGTACTATAAAAATAACAGTTTTTCTAGACTATAGGATTTCATCTTAATAATATCATCCATGCATCCCACAGCTCACTAATAATGCACCTACCATGTCTCTATACAAACAGGGATTGCTAGGTCTTCCACTGTCAACCAATCTTCAACTCTTATCTCATCGCTGCAATGTTGCAGCCCAGAAGCTTGTCAAAACATGAAGCCTCCCCAAGACAATTGATGCCAGATGGGGATCAGAGCGTTGATGATGTAAATATAGAAGCTTGGTTTTAGATGCATTAACAGTAACCAGCCACCTTTTTCCCGTTGTACCACGTGCTCAAAATCAGAAGAGAAAGAATCAGAGAGAACTTAGTCGTTTAATTTTTTATTTCTTTATCTTTCTATCTATCTCCCTTTCTCTCCTTTCAATTTACTTCTGTTTTATTTTCTTACTTTTTCTGTAAATATCTCTATTTCCTTTTTTCTCTAGTCCTGTCTTTCTAAAACTCTCCCACTCTTTCTCCTTTTTATGTCGATTTCTTTTATTCTATCTTTGTGGCTATTTGTTTCAATTCATTTCTTTTTATCTCAATCGATTTCCTTACTTTACCGAAAGTTACCGTTTTAAGCGAAAACAAAAAATTATTCAAAATAACAAGATGAAAAACTAATTATTACATACTAACAACGAAAGTAAAATATAAGTTTCATAATGTATAATACCAAATCCGAATTTTGACAGAATTTCAGTAAATTCAGTTCAATTAAACGTAAGGGTTTTAAATACACACACCCATAAAAACAACGATAAATACAAAAGAAAATAAAAGAATTTAAAAAGTCTGGCATCAATTGAAATGAATGGCTCACGTCTTGGGGAGACCTCATGTTTTGACAAGCTTCCGGGCTTGACCTTTACTCCTGATCTGAAATGGAACACGTCCATCAAATGTGTTGCCAAGGCCACTGGAAAAATGGTGGGGTCCTTCTATCTATCCAGTAGATATGTCACTGTTGATGCAATTCTCCATCTATATAAGAGCCAAGTACGTCCAAGGTTGCAGTATTGTTGCTACATTTGGGCAGGAGCTGCTAGAAAGACCTTATGCTGCCTTGATTGCGAGTTTGTCTCTGCTTTATCGTTATTTTTATGGCAAGTGCTCGACTAAGCTTTAATCTATGGTCACCCCCTCGCGAAACTTTCACAAGAAACACTCATCTAGCTGAAAACACTATCAATAATTCCCCCCCACTCTTTTTCTCTGCCTAAACCTAAGCGTAGATTGCATGAAAAAAGCTTCTTTCTTATAAATGCACGCCTGTGGAATTGTCTTCCGTTTTCCTGTTTTCCAGCTGACTACAATTTAATTATCTTCAAGTCCAACGTAAACAAGTTCTTGATGAGCCGTTCCACTTAAGTTAACAAATTTACCGAATTTCCATTACTAACAATTACTATATTGTTCAATTGACTACTGTACACTCTTAACCCTTATCCTCGAGTGGCCTCTTGGCCTTGATAAGTAGTGATGCCTATGTAAAAAAACAAAATAAAAAAAATATTATAAAAAATTCCTATTTAATGTTTTTCAAGTGTAACGTAGTCGTATCAGCGTTTAGGAGCGTGGCGTGAGTATGACGTCGCAAACATAAATGTATATGGAGGAATTAAGATCGAAAGTAAGGGAGGAGAAACAAAAAGAACAAAACGAAAAAAAAAAAACACCTGACGATTGGCAAAGACGCGATGTCCTCTCTCTTCTACTATAACTTTGGAGAGTCAAACTTTGTGAAAATTGTTGTCGTATCAGAGAGATTTCCGACATAAATTTCTCTGATGTCCTGTACCAAGAGACAGCAGTGTTTGATGGCGTGTATTCAGATCTGGCCGATGTTTTGCTCAGGTAGAGATTAAGTTTCAAATCATCCTTTTATTTTTCTCCGATTTAAAGATTCTAGCAAAATTTTCATAAAATAATATTATATTCTTAATTCACTCCAATTTAATTAATTAATAATCAAATTAAAAATAAGGTATGTTGCTGTTTTGTTAACTGCATATCAGTATTTAATTTATGATAATTAATCTTAGGAAAGAAGTCATGAATTAAATATTATGATTAAATTCAAAGTTTAGGCCCTTTCTCTGATTCTAACATCCCATTCTTCTTTCGTGTATGTATGTATGTATTATGTATGTATGTATGTATTATGTATGTCTGTATGTATATGTGTGATTTCCTAGATAAAATGCAATATATAATGAAGATTGTTTTAATATTATTTGACTTTGCACGTAAGTAGAAACAGTTATTGGACAAAGTAATAGATACATCCGTTTCGTCACTTATAGCAAATGTTTGTGCGTGTTCGTAAAATATAAACTTTGATTTCAGATGGAATTTATATTTAATCCCGATTGATATTGTATTATTGATAAGTTATAAATATAGGAAATGGATCTTTCAGTATCATTCATAGACTGGAAACAAATTTAATAAGAAACAATTCTCGTGATTCTCTTTTTTTTTTACATGGAGTTCACCACTTATCAAGGCCCAATGGCCACTCAGGGATAAGGGTTATTGTGTGTACAGTAATCAAAAGGATAGTGTAGCAATAGTATTGGAGAATTGGTAAGGTGTCATTACTTAGGGGGTGGCGGTTCATCAGGAATTTGTTTGTGTTGGACTTGAAGACATCCAGGTTGAAGTCGGGAGGGAAACAGGAAAGTGGAACAGAGTTCCACAGGCGTGCAGTTCTAAGAAAGAAGCTTCGTTCATGGTATCTACGTTTTGATTTAGGCAAAGATAGGGAGTGGGGAAAATTATTGACGGTGGTTTCAGCTAGTCGGGTGTTTTTTGAAAAAGATTGGCGAGGGGGGACCAGAGAATGGAGCTCAGGCGAGCACCTGCCATGGAAATAACGATAGAACAATGACAGGCGCGCTACGTCTCTTCTGTGGGAAAGAGGTTGCAGGGTAGAGAAAAGAGCATCCCCCACAAAGCCACGGAGTCTATTTTGTACTCCGTCAAGGCAGGATAGGCTGTTTTTGCAGCCCCCGCCCAGATGTGGCAGCAGTACTCCATTTTTGGACGTACCTGGCTCTTATATAGATAGAGAATTGCATAATTAGTTTTCTGGAGCGGTAGAAGGATCCCACCATTTTCCCAGCGACCTTGGCCACAGACTTGATGTATGTGTTCCATTTAAGATCAGGTGTAAAGGTCAAACCCAGGAGCTTATCAAATCCTGGGGCCTCCCTTAGACGAGAGCCATCCATTTCAATTGATGCCAGATGGGGATCAGAGCGTTTATGATGTAGAGATAGGAGCTTGGTCTTAGGAGCGGAAAATCATATTTCAAGCATTTTCATTAGCTAAATCATATAGGTGTGATTGTCAACACATTATTTCAAATCCAAAGGCATATTTGAAATCAGTATATTTTTGTTGATATTTTAGCATAATATTAAACAATTAAAAGCATATTCTATATTATACTAACAGGATGCCCGTGTTGCCCGGTTGTAACATACGTTTAAATATGAGATTTTAATTCATGCAGATTTCATATATATTATAGAGCTAATTCTCTATTGATTACCATATTGTACCTTATATGTATATTAATGATTTTAAAAGTAAAAACAAATAACTTGTCTACCAGTGACTAAAATCGAAACCAAACAATTTGACGTTCTGACCTTAGCTATTAAAGTTTAAGCTATGGTCAAACGAGTAAGAAATAGGTTAAAATGGACCGAATTTAACGTATAAACCTATATTTGCGTATACGTACAAGAGTACTTTAAGTTGACTTACGCCTGCAAATTCCAATTTATTTCAATTTTAACTATTTAGCAACCATTTTTCCCCGGCTTAAATATATATATACATACTAGCAAAGATACCCGTGCTTCGCACGGAGCTTTGTTGCGCACTCGGGTACCAAAATCTGTGGGCACCTTTCCAGTAAGTTGATGTTGTAAGAGCAACGATTGCATAAGGTGATTAACATTTTAACTACCTCTTGTAGTGACTGAAATTCAATCAGGAACTTCACAAAACATTTTCATCAAAAAGGAAGGTTACTTGATGTTACATAGTAAATTTTTCATTGAAGTAATTTTCAACTCTTGCTTAAATTTTATCTTGCACATTCAATACTAAAAACTTACCACAATCAGATCATGTCAGTTTTTCCTCATATCCATTTCTCGAACTTTTCACTGAAGAGCCTCAGGGTAAACTACATTTCTGCTGCTTTGATTTGGAGCCAGAATGTAGAGTTTTTCTGAACTTCCTGTCCGGCTGATGGAGACGTAGAACATACCGTGACTGAAGCAGTCTGATGTCAAGTCTACGCCAATGGTGTTAAATGTCTGACCTTGACTTTTGTTTATGCTCATTGCAAAACACACCTTCACAGGAAATTGGAGTCTCCGGAATTTAAATGGAAGTTCTGAGTCCGATGGAACTAAGGGGATCCTTGGCAGTAGAACAGTTTCGCCTTTGTAGGGACCACAGGAAATGGTGGCCTCAAGTACATTGGTGTGCAATCTGGTGATAACACATCTGGTTCCGTTTGTTGTTTTTGGCGGTTCCAAGGATCGAAGAATCATGATTGGCGATCCAATTTTGAGATTTAAAATGTGTGGAGGCATTCCAGATATCTCCAAAGAGTTTAAAAACTCCACAGGGTAGTGAACAGCTTCATATTCATTAGTAGCCGAATCAACTGACTTGTATTGCTTTGTGTCTCCTGGAAATTCATCCATTATTGAATTGTTCAAATGATTCACATTGCTGTTTAATGGCGAAATAATAGCCCTCTCAGCAAGCCAATCCGGTGATTTTCCATTGTTTTGCAGGTCTGGGTACACTTTGTCTTTCAGTTGCTTCTGATTACCGACACATTTACCAAGCGCAGTTGGAATCTTAATTGTGTCAGGTGAAGAAGTGATAGGAAACTGACCATTACCGATTTGGAGAAGCAATTTTGAGAAGTCTGCTGTAGCTGTGTTATCAGAGATATAGGCTCTCATATTAGTAGTCAGTCTCTTCACTATAACGTGCCTCCAGAGATAGGATTGTTTCAAACTTGCATTGACAATGTTAGCCCTTGTGCGATTTTTAACCACTGGGAGGATTTGACGGAAATCACCGCAAAATAAGGTTGGAATGCCACCCATGGGATTCTTGTTTCCTGTGATGTCTTGCAGTGTTCGGTCAATTGCTTCATAAGCACTCTTGTGCGTCATTGGAGCTTCGTCTACAATGATTGCAGAGGTGTCTCTAATTACATTTGCCAAGGCTGAGTTACCAGTAATTTTGCAAACTGGCTGATCCATTCGATGAGTATCCAAGGGTACTTTAAAAGTGCTGTGAAGAGTGCGGCCACCTTGTAGTAGAGTAGCAGCAATGCCACTGGATGCTGTTGCAAGCACAATCTTTCTCATGGATCTAATCTTTGCAAGGATCAAATTGATTACAAAAGTCTTGCCCGTACCACCTGGAGCATCAAGAAACATCATGTTTTTGTTCATTTCACCTTGTGCTTCCAACATTGCCATGAATGAATTGTAAACTTCTCTTTGAGAATCGGTCAGTTTTTCTTGCATATTTTTTGCTTGTAGGGAAAGTTCTTCAAGATTATAAGTAACTTCACGTTGATACTCTCTCGCGAGTCTTTCATCTCTCCCTTGCGTTGGTGCAGGTAATCCATAGCTTGCCAATGGTTGACCGCACATAAGGAGAACTTTTTCTTCAATTAGACAAAGAGTTTTATTGTAGATGTCCTCATTAAAATCTGCTTCTGGATTGTTAACTTCTTGCCTGTATCTGTGAAGAATGTCTTCAGATATTACATCACGAAAAGCCATCCAGATCTCAAGAGGATTTCTTGGCTCACAGGCTGTTAAAATTATCACAAATAGGCTTCGCAAATTTGAAGGTGATTGAGTGGCACTTGCCTCTCCTACTGCTTGATGCAAGTGATGGTCATTTTCTAGAAGGCCTCGAGCAAGGCACGCTGCTCTGTATGTTTCAAACACCTGACCATTGTATGCTCGCAAATTTTGAAATGAAGTTGGACCAGCAACCTCATTGAGCAACAGGCGTAAGAAATAACACTCCCCTGCTTTTGGACTAATCGTGTAGATTCTCCCAATGCATGGTGCCTTCCATACATCATCATTTTCAGCACCTTCAACTTGTACCCCACGCATTCTTCTCATCCATTTCTTTGTCGATTTGTTCCAAGTGTAAAACTCAGGGACTTCTACGTATTTGAGACCCCTTGCAAAGTCATCCTCATGGCAGAGTTGAAAAAATGGTGTCAAAGTTGTGGCAGGCGGTGGACCTTGGGCTCGTTCCAGAGCAGTATCAGCTGAGAACATGACATTCTGCCCATTTTCAAGATGAACAGAAAGTTGTACAATTGGGGGGAAATGTTCATGGATGGGATGTTCCAATATCCTCCAGGCCGCCTCTGAACTGCCGACATACCTTGCATTCTGGAACTGCTGGATCTCATCCACAATGTGACTTTGTACTTGGCCTTGTTGGTTAGCTGCTCCATCAGTTCTTTGTAGTTCAAACACTGCTTGATCACATCCTTTATTCACGTATTTGAGGACATATTTGATGCTTTGGATCGAGCTGCAAATTTCTACGTTAATGTGAGCGTTGAACTGCTGAAGGAGGACCTTGTTGTACGGAACAATCCACTGGTTTGTTATTTCTTGATTAACATACCGACCATTTCTCTTCATCCTTATTGTACCAGTCTGGCTTCCATCTTCTGGTTTTCTTCGCCTGTACTTGGGGTAAGAGTCTTGGCCTTGCTCGGTACACTGAAGAAATTCTTTTGGGTATTTTTTGGAACATTTGTTGTCAATCGTACATGGACAATTTGGATTAAATGGTCCACAAGGTCCATGCACCATATGTGCCATCACTTTAGCATGAAGATCAGGATCTTCCTCTTTGTCAGGGATCTCTGCAGATATGCAGAGATCCATTTTTTCTGGTAGAAGTTTGTCCTCTGGGGCCTGCCAGGTGAGGATGTGTGCATGCGGCAGTCCTCTTTTTTGATATTCAATACTGTACAGGAAAGCCCTCAACCTGCCAAATCCTCCCTTTTTAATAAATTCAAGTAACTTTTTTAGCTTCTGCCTGAAAACCCTGGCAACAATATCTGGACGATCCTGAGGGTCTTGCCCTTGAAGACAATTTTCTGTAATTTCTGTCCACTTTGGATTTGTTGTGAACGTGATGAAGAGGTCGGCTCGGCCCATTCGCCGAAAATATGCCATGGCATCACTTTGACGCTCAAACATGTATCGAGGGCCTCCTGTATAAGTTTCCGGAAGACCAACTCGTTGACCAAACTGTTCTGGATTCCCATCCTCCCTAAGAATTGAATCTCTCAAGTTGCTATAATTGTCAGCTCTCAGGGTCTGTTGCTCACGCCTCAGGAACTGTAAACGTTCTGTTTCAATCTTGCAGTACACATCCACCAGCCATTGTTGAAATAGCCTTCGGTACCAGAGAAAATAGTTTCCAGGCCGAGTCATTAAATGGTACGAATAAAATTGCTGTTGGGTAACTTTTCGCCCATTGGATGCCTTCATGTAGATGTTGTAAGATGGAGAACCATAGGGGTACATTAACGGGTACATTAAAGTATCGTAGAGGGGATGTAGTTCGGAGATCCATTTTAATGTATCATTTCTAAAACGCAAGACAATATCCCGGTTAGCTGTTGGTTCATTCTCCATTAATATTCCAATCTCATACGTTGTTGTTGGAGCATTGAATCGCCGTGGATGCTCTTCTTGCGGCCTTCGGTCTTCCCTTATGACAACTTTATGTTCTACCAAGTGTTCTTCTTCAATCCTCTCCTTTGTTGTTTTCAGCTGACAAATGAAGCTGTTGTTCTCATGTAAAAATTCAGTCAGACTTTGGAGAATGTCTCTATTGAGTCTACTGTCACGTCCCCGATTATGTAGTTCCTCTTCCAGACTATCCAAGAAGTACACTTGAATAAACTTTGCTGTTTCATCTTCAGGTGGTAAAAGACTCCCAATCTGGTGGCAAACCTGGCCTCGAATTCTAAAAGAAGGATTCCACCCATGTACTGCCACAATTTTGTGACCAAATGATGTCATTGCAAAACAATTGTTATAACTGCGTAGATTTTGCAGAAAATCTTTAGAGATGGGACCATTGCCGGAGAGCAAATCTTGAAGCAACTGAGGCAGTGGTGGAAAGCTATCAAGCACAACTTTGCCAGAAGAACAACAACAACCAGGGGTTTCTCCTTTAAATTTTACAGCTGAGCAATGTTGACATACTTTGTCCATTTTTCCTATATCAGCTGGAGTGAGAGAGTCATTTTTGTTGTAGAGCAATCCTTTTCTATTGCAGTGTTCTATTTCATGGTGTCTCAAAGCAGTCATTCGTTGTCTAGCTGCCTCGTTTTCTGTCAATTGCTGGGCCAAAGTCATACTCTCTCTCCATGCAGCCTCTCGTTGTTGCCCTTGGTATAGGCGAAAGCTTCGTTGGGTTTCCGATTCATTCTGATGTCGTTGAGCCACTCTCAACTCACCTTGTGTACGTCTACTTACCTCATATAATTCATTCGATCGTAATATTGCTTCTCTTTCCAGTGCATATCTTTGCCTTTCTTGAATTTCATCTTGTGATGAATTTAACCGCCTTACAGCATGTCTAGTTCTGTCAGCTTCACGTTGGGTTTCTCTTTCCAAATCTGACAGTCTTGCTCTCCTTTCTCTTTGACGTATCCTGTTAAGTTCTAGACGTCTTTCTCTATCTGAATTGTTTTCATTGGAGCGAACTGCAGCAACTCTTAGTCTATTAGCTTCCAATCTTTCCATTCTTTCTTCCTCACTTTCGTTTCTACTTCGTTTGGGTGGCATAATTTCGGTTTTAAACGGAATTGTTTAACGATATTAATGATTGTAAATTAATTAAGCGTAAAGGAAATGTATACTAACTGAAATGGACGAACTATAAATAATATTTCTGAATAGTACAATTATAAACAATTATATTGTACCTATTTACTATGCCTCCCCACGGGACAGAGTTAGACACCAGGGTCGTTTTTTAACGTGGAGAAAAGGTACAAAAATAAAAATTGTCTCAGTCGTGAAGGATTTCTCCTCCACCGAAAGAGAACAAGAAAATGAAGTGCAGCATCTGAAGAACAGATACTACACTTTGATCTTGACCAAAAGGAATGAATAAAAGCGACCTACGTGTGACTCATTACTTCCGGGTGTAAACGTCACAGTCTAAAAGTAATAATTAAAAAAAAAAAGTAAATGTAAAATAAATGTAATACCAACTTAGGTTAACTAAGTAAACAGTACAATTAAAACAGTTCTATTAAAACAAATAATTACTAAGATCTAGGTAATTGTTAGTCTCATTGTTATGGTTTTAAAGAAAAAAATGTGTAAAAAAAAGTTCTGCTTTTGTGAGTACGTGTATTTCTTTTAAATTACATAACCTTTTTATTTTATTATTTATATCTCTTTTAAATTTATATATTTTGTTAGTAAACTGGAAGAAATTCAGTTGAATAAAACCTTGTTCGTGTTCTTTACGTTAAACTCATATTTTTATAAAAGGTTCATCCGGTTTAAAGAAAGCACTAAGTTTAAATAAGACTGGAAATAACTAATTCAATATATAAATAGAAAAATGAAATAAATATAAGCTTTAAGTCTTAAGATAGTAATAATCAAAATGTAATAAATTATTTGTAGTTCAAATCTATGATAAGACAGGCTTTCGAAATAGGCTCGACCAGAAAGATTAAATTGGAACGAAATTATAATCTCCGTGCCATTTTCAAAACAACCCCACAAAAGTAACGGTATCCTGCAGTTGGTTAAAATGACAACGTTGGTTGTAAGAAAAATGTAAAAGAAAATGCGCTTATCTGTTTATTTTGACCTGTTTTATTTAATTAAAAAAAAATTGGCTATAACTGGAAGAGAGCGTTATGTTTTGGGGGTTGTTTAAAAAATAGAATGGAAATAAAGTTAGTTCCGTTTTAATTGTGTTTAATTGCGGCAAGCGCTAAGAAAATCGAAAAATCACTGTTTACATTCGAAATGTTAACTTTTATAGGTTTACAGGTTTGCTGACAAGGCTGGGGGTGTTTAATACAATTATTTTACTAAATTGATTTTTTTCATTTAAAAATAAAATTATTTCTTTTTTAATAAAGTTTTATTTTAAAATATTTGTTTTTGTTTATTTATATAAAATTACGATAGTTGAATTGTATTCTTTCAATAATATTGGCAAGTAAAATATAAAAGATTAAAACGGAACGAAATTGAAATTTCCATTACATTTTCAATACAATCCCAAAACATAAAGCTTTGCTCGCCAATGAATTGTTTTGATAATATACGTAAAGTGAAATAAATCGAATATAAAATTAAATGAAAATATATTAAATAATTAAATGTTAAATAGATTTTGTAAATAGTACAGTTGAAATGATTAGAATATTTCCAATATGTAATAAGGTGGAGGTAATTAGTTAAAGAGATTTAATATAATGTGATATGCAAATGAGCATAAGTCATTCGATATGGGGGTGGTTTGTAGACTAGTATATAAAGAAATTAGGCATAGATTCTTATGTCTCCTATAACAGAAACATCCTAAAATGGGTTCTAATGTTTCTCTACCAGGAGAGATCTACCCTCTTACCTCCTTTATATTTCGTTGATGATGGAGAGCTGTACACACAGACAGAAACACACGAACCCTATTACTTTATAAAAATATAGATATATGTGTGTGTGTGTGTACCGGCAAAAGGAATGCCGACGCTCAAAATGTATAAACATATTGACCCCTCTCTTTACTAAAAAATTCACCGAAAATCAGGAAATTAACCAATTTTAATAAAATATATTACATGTATTTTTTATTTCACACGCTATTTTTTCTTTGAGAAATTAACTTTAAGGTGTAGTCTTTTAAACATAATCAAAAAGTAACCGAAAATTTAAAAAAATATTATGATTAACCGGCGTTCAAAACCAGGTCCCATACCTAAGCAACCATTAGAATTGCCCGTACCTAGTCTTTACGTTCTACTTTTCTCGAAAACTACTGGGCCTATCTGACTGAAATTCCGTATATATCTTTATGATAAGGTGCAGCGAACTCAGTATAATGGTATCTGTTCGATGCACAATTAAGGATTAATAACTTGGGATTAGTATTTACTGCAAAAATGTGCTCATATTCAACAAGTAATTTGGTAAAAATCACTCATTCTTAGTAAATGATGTATAATTTTTTCCGTTTCTTAGCGTACTAAAAATCTCATTTTTAAAAATATTAATCCAACCCTTCATTATGAAGGGTTGGATTAATATTTTAATGGTATGTTGTTATGTAAATATGGGGTACCAAATCGACGTATGTTGTGTAGTCACTAAACAGACATATGTTACTTAGTGAGGTGCTATTCATATCAATGTCGTATGATTGTGTGTGACGTGTTACTAATCTCTATAGTGGCCTTCTTCACTCTCTGAACCCTATGTTCTTATCTGTCTATCAATCTCTCTCTCTCTCTCTCTCTCTCTATATATATATATATATATATATATATATATATATATATATATATATATATATATATATATATATATATCTGTTTCAGGGTCCGTGAAAATTTCGTCTAGGTGTTAATATGCGTGCGTGTGTGTCAACATTAATACATAAACATACATTTGACGACATACCTGATTTTCTGCTATCGTTGATCTGAGATATTCTTCAGTCAATCTTGGGGAGAAAGATTCTACGTAAACATAGACGTTTCAAAGAGAGACCAAGACGCTGTGTATTTTATATTTTTATTTCTCCCGGGTATTTCACATTAGCAGAGGAGTGATCGACGACCTTTGCTTTAGGTGTTTAGTTCTTACACGTCCCACGTCTGGGACTCTCCTCCCCCTTCTCAGACCATCTTTTTCTGTTGACGTCCTCAATCCAACTCAACTATTTTCTCAGCTAACCAGAAGACGATGAACTGGTCAGATCTCTTCCGGTGCAACTTGTCCAGTTTACACCTCGACATGTTTTTGACAACTTTATCAAAAAATAGCTTCACATCTCCTCTCTTGTTTACTTCGTCAGTTAGATAGATAGATAGATAGATAGATAGATAGGTACAAAGAAGATAGATACATTGATAAACAGATACAAAGATAAATATATAGCTAGATCGATAGATAGATAAATAACAGCCAATTCCTCTTGTTCCTCAATAATATAACAATGTTGTACTCTATGGTAATTTTATGTAAAGAAATATTTCACTAAAGAACTTTTTCTGTTTTGAAAACTGATGTTTAGCAGAGCATCAGTACCATTTAAGCCAAGAATGGGCAGAATGAGGTTGGATTTCCCAAGTTTTATTGTGCTCAATTGTTTGGCTATCCAAGCAATGTGCATATTTCAGATTATAGTTTTTTAGTAAACAAATATAATTTTGGAATATATAAAAATTGATATCGCGTTACTAGGATTATTCGAATGATTATATTCACAATGATGTTTTTTACGACCATCATCAAGTAATTTTTTTTCTAACTTGGAATGTTTTTCTAGTCGAACTTGAAAATTGTTTTATCGAATTGTAAAATCTGTACCGAATTGTGAACAGAACCCTTTGTTCCATAGAGGTTGTATATATCACAATGTTTTTGGCCTATATATCTTGCAAGCTTCTTCGGACCATCATTTGGAACTTGGTAAGTTTTTCTACTTGAGCTTAGAAATCTTTATCGAATTCTGGAACTTATACTGAATTGTGAATGGAACCTTTTATTTCGTACATATTCTAGAGTTCGATATAAAGATTCCTAAGTCAAATTAAAAAGTTTCCAAGTTCAAAAATATGAACCGGCCAAAGGTTAGAGATTTCATCACACATAATTTTGCGCGTATAACAACCAGGATGAGAATAATCGAATTAATCGAAATTATCTTTGTTATAGTACGGATATTTTGTTTACATTAAACCAGATACAAAGATAAATATATAGATAGATAGATAAATAACAAATAACCTGATGGTCGATTTTTTTCCTGATACGAAAGATTTTGAGACATTTAAAAACAATTTGTCAAAATCCAGAATGTTTTGAAGTGTTCCAAAATTGGTTGCTTTATTTTTCTGAAAAAAAAATGACCACAATGCATCACTAAGATAGCCGTCGTAAGTGTAAGAAAAGACACGTCTATTACTTTGAAAATAGTGGAATGATTTCGAAAATAAACAATGGTAATATTTTTAAGAAAAACACTGAATCTAATGATGTTATCCTCGAGAAAGGAGTTTCCAAACAATTCTGTGTATCAATGTTTATGATTTCTCTAAAATTAATGCTATGTATTTTGTATTTTTTTTTCTTTTCGTTTTAATATTTGGTACTTTATAAGCCAAGTACGTCCAAGGATGGAATACTGTTGCCATATTTGGGCAGGAGCTGCTAAAAACAGCCTATCATGCCTTGACAGAGTACAAAATAGACTTCGTGGCTTAGTGGGGGATGCCCTTTTCTCTACCCTGCAACCTCTCTCCCACAGAAGAGACGTTGCGAGCCTTTCCTTGTTTTATCCTTATTTCCATGGCACTTGCTCGTCTGAACTCCAATCTCTGGTCCCCCTCGCCAATCTTTCACGAAAAACACCCGTCTAGCTGAATCCACTGTGAAAAATTTCCCCCACTCTATATCTGTGCCTAAATAAAAACGCGGATTCCATGAACAAAGCTTCTTTCTTAGAACTGCACGCCTGTGGAACTCTGTTCCGTCTGCCTGCTTCCCTCCGGACTACAACTTGGATGTCTTCAAGTCCAATGTTAACAAATTCCTAGTGAACCGCCCCCTTAATTTACCACTTCATCAAATCTCCACACTAACGTAATGTACTTGCAATAACCCTTATCCCTGAGTGGCTTCCGGGCCTTGATAAGTGGTGATCACTATGTAAAAAAAACAAAACTTAGGCACTTATTGTAACTATTCTGTATTTTCACCTAACAATTTAATAGAATAAGATAGCGCAAAATTTTGATTTAACTTAAAAATTTCATTTAAAAATAGCACGGTTCAATAAGTGCACAAGCATCTAAAATGTGATGCTAGAACGGTTCTTATTCCGCATAAGTACCTATGATGCAGATTATCACTGCATTCGTAGGCTTGCTGTATAATCGGTCTCATTTCAATACATCGCATAATAAATACAACCACTTAAAATACTTACATTGTAAGCTTATAAATTATCTCTTTACTATGATCATTTCTTGCTCGCTCACAAGAAACCCAATTTTAGTACATCATCAATACACTGCTATTTTGGGAGAATAAGTCTTCCGTCTTGAATAGTGTCCGAGTCAAAGCAGTTAACCCCTGTCTCAATCACATTTCTCTCTTGTACATAGCCTCCTTGCTTAATTATTTGTCTAATTCTCCATTTTCTTCTCTTTCCTTTCTTGTATATAGACATGAATGTTAAAAAAAAAAGTCCTAGTTCTGATCTGCGAGTGAATGGATAAATAGATACAATAGTTCATTAGCCTCATTTTCTGTCTTTTTTTCCCCCTTTCCTCAGAGCAAATGAAAAGTTCCCATATTTTCGATGCGATAAAGTTTTAACCAGTAAAGAAGATGAATTTTTGCATCAATTTACTGCGTCCCGTTTTCAATGCAATGAAATTTCCGGAGTTTCCCTCACGAAAAATCCGGCTGTTCTGATTGCCTCATCCTTTCGACAGGCTCGGCAGCCATGTTGGATATGCAAAGAATATGATTGAATAATTGTTAGCATTTTATTCTATTTTTATTTTTGCAATTGAAAATTTCAGTCTTATCTTATTTTTGCTTCAATCAGGAATTTTGTTTCTTTCCTCTCGTGAGATGCTTGTCAATTTGTCTGTTGGTCAATCCGTCGCTTTTCAATTTCAAATAGAATTCTAATTACGAAACTATCATTTTGAATGGACACATCTGACTTTATATGTGTTCAAGCATTTAAAAAATGAGGCCCCGTCTGTCAATTTTTATATAATGCTTAAGTAAGTAATAAAGCTTTAAAAAAAAGGTTTGTCAGACTTTGAGATATGCTGGACAGTTTGAAATAATATTTTCGTTATTCTGCTATATTTCAGTTTAAAATAGCATTGCCTTTATTCGTTTTACAGACCAAAGAAAATAGTGTTTGAAACAGTATTTCCTTTCGTATGTTATGTTTCAGTTTAAAATAGTTTTTCCTTTTGTCTGTTATGTCTCTGTTTAAAATAAAAGCAGAATCAATCGCAAGCAATAGATTGTATGAATCATGGCATCTTAATAACTCATCACAATGTCTGCCATATTTGCGATATTATTGGAAAAACCTAGGAAGCCTAAAAAGTCATATTTGCACCTCTCACCAGGAAGTTTTACACTAGGATCACATCCATATGCAAAAATTGCTTGTACTCGAAACTGTGTAAACGGTCACCATATATATATATATATATATATATATATATATATATATATATATATATATATATATATATATATATATATATATTTAGTGGAAATGGTAATTAATAAAAATTGAAGAAAGTGCTCAATACCGTTGTAGAGCAGATATGCGTTTTATTTTTTATTACCGTATCTTTCTGTTAAGTTACATTATTGTTTCAGCTACTTGGCCATTTTTTTGCCGTCTATAGCATCCTTAGACTTTTACAGAAATGTTCGCTATTTTGGAATGAGAGAGTGAAAGAGTGAATTAGGTCAGGGGGAGGTGTGAGGAGGGCGACCTACAACCATCCGTAATGTACATTATAAAAAAGTCCAGAAAAACAGTCCTAATTAGCCAAGGCACCCAATGGACTAAGAAAAACCAATCCGGATCATT
>NC_136490.1:126493928-126521428 GCF_053919585.1 Euprymna scolopes | reverse complement strand
TTTGTTGTCTGAAATGAACTAAGAAAGAAGTTTTTTGCTTTGTTTTTACGTTATCGTAAATTATAATAATTTATACATGAAAAATTAAAATGACTAGCGTAATTCAATGATTTGATATAAACATTCTAGTAACATGTCTAGATAAATAGCGAGTACAAACACTGAGGAAGCATATATTGCAGACTTAGCTTTCATATAAGCTGTACCCCCTGAAGGTCTTTAGTTAAAAGTAACTTGCCGAAACATGCTCATGAATGTGTAGCGACATATCAATACTTATGCAAAAACAAACAGAAAGTATATATTTGAAAATTCTTTCTGTGATACAAAATTTAATTACGGAAAAAATATAAGACAAATTAACATGATTAAAAAAATAGAAGCTGAAATAAAGGTTTGCTAACCAGGTTTTTTCTTCGCTAAACACACACACATACACACACACACATATATATATATATATATATATATATATATATATATATATATATATATATATATATATGACAGAGGGTGTATATTCCAAAAGTAATGCTCCCATTTTTATTTTGTGGGAATGGATCACGGAGTATTGTAGGCTGAATTGTTATGATGGCTGCATCCATAACCTCGAAGTTTCATGTCTCCGTTGCAAATATTGACGGTGTGAGATGTCATGAACGTGCGCCTGAAACTACGATGTGTCATTGAATTCCTAAGAAAGGAGCATTGAGAATAGTGGTGACTATGTACAAAAGTAAATTCCGTAGCACAAAAGGTCGTTCGTTTTAATAGTACCACTCCCTGCTTTGTATCTCTTCAACTTTTTGAGTTAAAAAAGGAGGAGGCTTTACTTTTGGAGCGATCTTTGTATTAATATGAAAAGATGATCGATTTTTTATGTTCAGGGACACACACACATATTTTTCCTTATCTTTTAAATCAAAAAATGAAAAAAAAAAAAATAATAAATGCTGAACAATATTGTTTTAATTATGTTCATTAAACACCATTCTTCATAAGGTCAAGGCTGCGCTCCTTCTGTTATGAAATCCAGGAACAATTTTTGGCTTCTACCCCCACCCTCACCCCCCACTTAGGTCATGTCATGGGTGCTGGATATTAGGAGAAGTAAGAATGATGGGAGAAGGGGTAGAAGTAGGAGTCACCCTCATTTCGAAACGTTTAAACTCATGTTTTTGGTAAATGTTCATTCCCTCCCGCAGGCAAATATTTTGAAAGTAATTTTTATTATAATTTTTTTTTTTTTTTGATAATTTTATTTAAATTTCCCATTTTTTTCTACATTAAGAAAATATTTAATAGATAGTTAAAATCAGTTTTTCTTTTTTTTATTTTAATTTCGTTTTCACCTGAAAAATCGCCACATCTCGATCGATCATAAAAATATACACTCCTTTGTACTTTGTTGTTTGATCGCCGCCGTCCGCCTACTACTGCCGGTACTTGTGGAAAAGGTATGTTTCCAGTTCCAGATTTGTATCGAGACGATGATTGAGGCAGAAGGCGACTACATTAATTAGACATCAGCTCTACTTTATCATCAAGTTACCTGAATTCATTTGTTTCAATAAAAGTTTTAAAATAAGGCTGTAATGTTCTTTTCTTAACACAACAACTTTATCGTTCCACCCTGTACTGAGTTCCTGTTCAGAATCAAAATGGCTACGGTACAGATTAATTAATTCAATGACTATTAACAGTAAAGTAAATTGGCTTAATTAAAAAAAAATAATAACTATTAAAATTTAGGTGCTTCTTCGTTATTAGAACGAAATTTAGAGAGTTCGACTCATAACAAGGGAGGTAATAATTTAGCAAAACTGAATTATCACTAATTCACTTCGAAAACTGTTTTTATTAATAATTAATTCTCTATTTTATCGCTTTTCGTAAATTTTGGTTATGTTTATTAATGCGATATGACTATTAAGACGATACTATTGATTTTTCTTGAAATTAAATAATCTAATTTTCAAATTTCGCTCTAAAAAATCATTTTTAGTGTGGATCGTGTGTTTGTTTCTATTTACCTGCCTCCTCTCGAGGGAAGAGTTAGACGATAGGTCGGTTTTTATGTGGGGAAAATCCAGTTCCATGAAAAGAGGCACTCTGGATAGGGACAACAATAAAAATTGTCTTAGTCATGAAGGATTTCTCCTCCGTTGACCGAGGACAGAAAAGGTGAAGTGTAGCATTAGAAAAAAATACTATACTGTGATCTTAGCCCGAGGGTGACCAAGTCTTGTGTGTTTGTTATTAATATAAATCCAGTCATTGACAGACATCCGTTCGTCCAAACCACCATCTTTGTTTTCCCAGCTGATAACCGCAACATTAAGCAAAGATACAGAACTATTATATCTCAATACAAGGGAAATAATGGATAATACGATGTTGTTCACAGGATAAGGTTTTCATGAAATGTCAATCATAAAGTTATTAGGATTCATCGAACTACTGTTCTCTGTCTAAATTCCCAAGTTCGACAAAATACACCTGAAGAAGGTTGGAGTTTACATCGACCGAAACGTTGTGAAAGTCACACTTAATATGAGAACAGTTGTCCGATGAATTCAAATAATATGAATAACCGATCATCATCTCAAAAATTCAGAAAATGTTATTAATATAATTTTTCTAGCACTTTCACAAAGTTAAACATGAACTCCTATTTTTACTAATCCTCCGCTCTATAATAAAGACCAATGTGTATCTATTTGCATTTGGAAATTCTACAGGTGACTCATTCATATGTAATATATTGATGATGGCATTCTGTAGATGTTCAGTGTAAATGGAGACGCTCTGATATTATTGTAGCTTTTTTGTTTAAACTGCAAAGTATTTATCTAAGCTAGCACGAACGCCCGGCAAAGCCCAGTCGTAAAGTACGCTTAAATATGATATTATAATTTTTGCAGATTTCGTATATATTATTATAGAGTTAATGTTCTATCGATTTTTATATATTATGAAGTTGGGATCTCCAAAATAAAAAATATATATCCATATGACTTGGATGCATTAACTTGAATCGAAACCGAAATAAAAACTTATGAAAAAAAAAAAAATATATATATATATATATATATATATATATATATATATATATAAAATATGTGTATATAAAATTATTTATAAAAAAAATAGATGACTTAAGTGCCGTCAGTTATAATCGAAACTGAAACCAAAACTTATGAAAAATATTTGGTAAAATTATTTATGATAAGAAATAGAAGTACATAACAATTAAACAACCCGGATGTAAGTCTGATACAGAAAATAACACACCACTGAAGGATATATTTAATGAGATAAATAGATTGACAGGAGTTCAATGATGAACAATACTATAAGAAGACTAATAATCCCCACATACACCATTCAAAACAATAGCCGATTAAGAAAACTGCAATTCTCTCCTCTTTGTCAGAAACATGGATCATAGAAAGGTATCAGCTCTAGGACAAAATATTTGGAATGCTATAATGCTATCAAAAGTAAAAAAAAAAAAGTTCTTGGTTAAAAAGAAAAGATTGTCTATCATTTTGAGCTTCCAGTTTTTGTTGCCCATTTGGCTGGATGATTAGACAGCAGACAAGAAATCCATTTTTAACATGGAGAAGAGATTGCTTATATGTTATTTGAGAGAAAGATAAGCATTAATCAAAAGGGACCATATCTTGCTCGTCACAGTGCTTCTGTCTGAGAATCAGAAACTGGAAGTCAACAAGAGAAGACAATCTTAACTCTAGCTAAAAAGTCTACTTTCTATCTTCCATTGGTATGGATGGAGCTCATCCGGGCTCTCATTTCCTGCTTTTAGTGTTGCTGGGTGTCCACACACCCAATTCATCAGACAAACCAAAACCTGTCTGATAGGAATGCCAATTTAGTCACCGACAACCCACGGAACACATACTAGTAGTGCACATGATACTGATAGCAGATAAGAAAACACACCTAATATAATCATGGAGATAAAATCAAAGATTTCTCTAAACCAAATCCAAAGTACAAGGTTTGATATGAATTATATTTGAGATTGTAACGTTTTAAGAAGGAAAAATTAAATGCTCGTTTCACATGTTGGTATTAGTGTGTGTGGGACAGGTTTAAATTGGCTTTCAAACACATCTATCTCTAGCCAGGTCTCTATTTATCCCTCTTCTATTCGCATCTCTTTCGCTTGTATTTTCCTTATCTTTCTGTTATGAATTAAACCTACTCATTCAGCTGTTATAATGCCTGTTTCAGAGGCTGATATTGGTATGTGTTGGACAGGTTTAAGATATTGACTTTTGAACAAACCTGTCGAGATCTCTATTTAGCCCATTTTTAAAGAATTTTTATCACTTCCCCATGTGCTTTCCTTAACCTTTTCCTATGAATTGAACCTGCTATTTAAGCTGTTCTACATCAACAAACCCAACAACTCTCGCCCATTCTTTCAGTCTCTTGCCTTGCAAACATCTCTTTATACTGTTCTAATTTAATAAGAAAATAGGAAACTGAAAGAGCTTAAGTGATGCTGAAAACATTCACGATTTGTTAGGTAATATCTCTTTGTTTAAAATAAAGATCTTGTAAGCGAGGTACACCATAACACCCGCATTGCCCTTCTCCACAAAACGATTACCACCCCAACTCCCCACAATACCTTGTAAACTCACCCACCTGTTGTTGCGACACATAACCGAACAGGAATGTACTTTCAGAAAAGAGGGGTCCAGTGTAATAAAATGGGCATGAAGTCATTATTTGTAAATGCTACTCTGGAGGTGCCAGAGGTGGGCGGGAGGAGGGTGGTGGGACGCATGTCGTCAATGAATCTGAAAAAGGGGTGCACTGGATTTAAATGCGGGAGAGGGCAGCCGGGTGGGAGGTGAAAAGGGGTCAGTACTAGATGCCCCAGAAATGGGAACAGGTCAAAAACGTAAAGCCTTTCATTAAGAACTTCCCCTGTGAGTTATGTTTTTTACCTGTAGATGGGGAGGTGAAGGCTGTTGGGTGATCATTCCCAACTGGAAAGGACATTTCGATGAGATGTAGGGGAAATAGTTCTTCTCCCCTCCCCGAGATGGTTAAGGTTGAGGGGGAAAGCTGGTAAAAAGACACAACAACAACAACAAGAAAACTTTTGGGGTAGAGCAATGATGAAACTAATAAGGGCTGTCCCCTTGGAAAGTGCAGCAGGAGGAAGTGGGACGGACGATGATGGTTGGGGGAAGATGAGGATAATTCAAGGCTGTGAAAGGGTGTGAAGGGGGATACAAGAATGTGCTCACAAAGAAATAATTGTTTCCTGCATTGAAAAAATTAAGAACTCTCTTTTACTTGGGAATTCCACAAGACCTTATTATTTCCTCGTCTGTAACTGATGGAAGTCAATCAAAATTATATAAATAATACTTCCAAAACATCTAATGCAACAAAAATCTATCTAAATATATAGAGATTCATATAATTATCTGTCTAATCCACTCTACTATTGTAAAGAAGAAACTTTGGGTGTGTGAGAGAGAGCTCCTTATTGACTCCAAAACGGCTGTTATGATTTTTATGAAATTCCACACAAATGTACTTTATATATTTTTTTTTATTTTTTAAATGAAAGTTATCACTTATCAAGGCCCGGAAGCCACTCGAGGATAAGGGTTATTGCATGTAATCAATGTGATAGTATCGTAGTAATCGTTAGTATTGGAGATTTGATAAAGTGTCTTAAGTGATCGGTTCATCAGGAATTTGTTTATGTTGAACTTGAAGACATCCAAGTTGTAGTCAGGTGAGAAACAGGCAAACGGAAGAGAGTTTCACAGGCGTGCACTTCTAAGAAAGAAGCTTTGTTCATAGAATCTACGTTTTGGTTTTGGCACAGATAAAGAGTGGGGAAAATTACTGACAGTGGTTTCAGCTAGACGGGTGTTTATCGTGAAAGATTGGTGAGGGGGAGACGAGAGATTATAGCTCAGACGAGCATTGCCATGGAAGTAACGATAAAACAAAGACAGGCTCACAAGATCTCTTTTGTGGGAGAAAGGCTGCAGAAAAGAGAAAAGGGCATACCTCACTAAGCCACGAAGTCTATTTTGTACTCTGTCAAGGCAGGATAGGCTGCTTTTAGCAGCTCCTGCCCAGATGTGACAGCAGTACTCTGATAGTATATATCTGATAGTATTCTTACATGTTGTGTATATCGGAATGTCTTTGATAAGTATCGATAATCGAAAAAATACAGTGAAAGACAGAACAAGCCGATTTTGAAAAAAAAAGAATCATTAATTATTTATACAGACTTTTAGTGGAAAAAGAAAACAGGAAGCTATTATCGTGCCTAAATATTACATGAATAGAGATTCAGCAGAAGCCGTGGTTGTAGCTTAATTTGTCATATATAAGTAAATCCATCATTCCCTGTGGGCAGATATCAAATCACATATTTATTCACACTCTCAAACACAAAAACTTATATATGTTACTAACCTGGAGACCCGACATTGCCCGGGATTGAATGATGATTAACAAATGTTACATGCCCATATTTTTATTGTCATTCAAATCGGTGAAATCGCCCATTTTTCAGGCAAATCGATTGATTGCCCACTCTAGTAAGGAACCAATCGCAATACACCGGAAGAAAGCTTCATATGTCTCCCCACAGTGACTTAGTCTATAATACATTGCAGTCTACATTGCACTGTAGATAACTTACTATTGATTTTATTTAATTATTTTATATATAACAGCTTGATTTAAGTTTAAAATGCAAAAGTCAAGTATAATGGTGCAACTGTGCTTTAAACAGAAACATTCATTTCAAACGTGCCCCTGTCATATCAAAGGACAGAAAAGGTGAAGTGTAGCATTAGAAAAAAATACTATACTGTGATCTTAGCTCGAGGGTGACCAAGTCTTGTGTGTTTATTATTAATATAAATCCAGTCATTGACAGACGTCCGTTTGTTCAAACCGCCATCTTTTTCCCAGCTGATACCCGCAACATTAAGCAAAGATACAGAACTATTATATCTCAATACAAGGGAAATAATGGATAATACGATGTTGTTCACAGGATAAAGTTTTCATGAAATGTCAATCATAAAGTTATTAGGATTCATTGAGCTACTGTTCTTCTTCCAAATTCCAGTTCGACAGAAACATTCCCGAGTTCGACAAAATACACCTGAAGAAGATTGGAGATTACACCGACCAAAACGTAAAGAAAATCACACTCAAGATGAGAACAGTAGTCCGATCAATACAAATAATACGAATAACCAATTTTCATGTAAAAATTCAGAAAAAGTTAATATAATTTTTTTAACTTTAGTCAGAATTGGCTGTTCCTTTTTTCATTGGATTATTTTGATTATCGATTATCGATACTTATGGAAAACATCTCGATACAAAACCCATCTAAGAACACTGCCAGGCACCTTTGTGCCAAATTTTATAAAATCGGCCAAGCCGTTTTCGAGTCCAGAGCTTACACACAGACATACACACAAATTCATTTTATATAATAGTAGCGATAGAGATTGAGATATTTCTTGTGATCTATTGGTCTTATCAGATTCAAGAACAAGAATTCATCAAGCTTGATTAAGTATCCAGCTTAGTGTTGTTACTTGCACTATTTCCCATTTTTTTTTTACAACGGAATCACCACTTATCAAGGCACAGAGGCCACTCGAGGATAAGGTTTAAAGAGTGTACAGCGGTCAATGGGACAATATCGTAATCGTTAGTAGTGTAAATTTGGTAAATTAGATTACGTAAGGGGAACGGCTCATCAAGAACTTGTTTATGTTGGACTTGAAGACGACCATATTGCAATCAGCTGGAAAGCAGGTAGACGAAAGGCAGTTCCACAGATGTGCAGTTCTAAGAAAGAAGCTTTGTTCATGTAATCTACTTTTAGGTGTAAGTACAGATAAAGAATGGGGGAAATTATTGATAATGGTTTCAGCAAGACGAGTGTGTCTCATGACTTTGACGAAGGGGATCCATAGATTGGTTCTCAGACGGGCACATGCTATGAAAATAACGATAAAGCAGACACAGGCTCGCAACATCTCTTCTATGGAAAAGAGGTTACAAGGAAGAAAAAAGGGCATCCGCTACTAGGCTACAAAGTCTATTTTGAACTCTGTCAAGGCTGGATAAGGTCTTTCTAGCAGCTCCTACCCAGATGTGGCAACAATACTCCATCCTTGGACATACCTGGCTCTTATATAGGTAGAGAATTGCATCAGGAGTGAGATACTTACTGGATCCATAGAAGGATCCCACCATTTTTCCAGCGACTTTGACAACGGATTTGATGTACATGTTACATTTCAGATCAGGAGTAAAGGTCAAGCTCAGAAGCTTGGCAAAACATATAGCCTCCGCAAGAAAAGAGCCATTCATTTCAATTGATACAAGATGGGGATCAGAGTGTTGATGAGTCAATTTGTATCCACACCGGATTGCTCTTGATTGGGCTTTGAATACTAGATTATTTTGAATATTTAGTCAAAGTTTACATATAAGGGGAAATATTTTCATGCCAGTTTATCATGACAACCTTGTGCATTTAAGTTCTATTAATTTTGTGTGTAAAAACTGCTTCAAGGACACAAATTATTTTTACATATATAAAAGGCACTTTGTGTGTGTGTGTGTGTGTGTGTGTGTGTGTGTGTGTGAGCCCATTCACTTGGACGATTTTTTAAAATTTCATGCACATGTACGTTACGTGTCTGCAAGTGTTCTTAAATTTGTTACTCCAATAAGTAATAAAAATCGATAATTGGTTATCGAAAAATCCAATTAAATAAGGAACAAACAGATCTTGTTAACACCCTTATAAAGTCTAACATCACAAGTATGATATATTTGAGAAGTGTTATCACAACACAAGCTGAAGGGCTCGCCATATAAAATCGAAGGTTATTTCTTTGATAAAGCAGGGGCACGTTCGAAATAAATTTTTCTATTAAGTGCACACTTGAACCATTATAACTGATTTTTTTAATTTTAAACTTTAATTCAAACTGTAATATAAAATAATTTTGTAAAATCCACAGTAGGCTCTCTACAGTGCAATGTAGACTACAATGCATTATGGATTAAGTCACTGCAGAAAGAAATGTGAAGATTTCTTCCGATGCAGTGGGCCTCCATCTAAAGCAGACAATCAATCGATTTGATTGAGAAATGAGTAATTTTTCTTTTTTTACATGGGAATCACCACTTATCAAGGCTCAGAGTCCACTCGAGGATAAGGTTAAAGAGTGTACAGTAGTTAATGGGACAATATTGTAGTAATCATTAGTAATGGAAATTTGATAAATTGGATTACTTAAGGGTAACGACTCATCAAGAACTTGTTTACGTTGGACTTGAAGATGACCGTCAAATACATTCACTGACTTCAATGACAATGAAGGTGTGGTATGGAACATTCGTTGATCCTTATTCAATGCCAGGCAGTGTCGGATCCCCTTTGCTAGTTTGATATAAAGTGCACGTTCCAAAAGCCCAATTAGTTCATATGATCTGATTTTAAAGCGATAGTAGCATCAAGTAAAAGTTGTAATCAACAATACTTCAATTTCTGGTTCTCTGTCAGTGGATGAGAAATCCTTCACGACTGAGACAATTTTTATTTTTGTTCCTTTTCTCCACGTTAAAAAACGACCCTGGTGTCTAACTCTGCCCCGTGGGGAGGCATTGTAAATAGGAACACTATCATCAACATCATCTGTTGCTGCTGCCATCAGTAACTATATATATAATACACACTGCAAGTAGATAATCCCGAGCAATACCGGGGCAGGTCAGCTAGTATAATGTCCAGGATTCGCCATATGTAACTGTAATTTTATTTGAACATAATACATGTAACATGGAAGAATGGTGCAACTTTAATATAGAAAGCAAGGCATGATACACTTAAAACTTTGCAGCATAAAAAGTGATATTTGTTCAGACAAAAGCTCTGCATTGTCTTCATTGAGATCATTGCAGTTTATTAATCTTTCAAAGACTGAGTGGCAGAACCGGCACTTGAGCAATGTCAGCTCAGCTGTATTTCTTTAGTTCAACGATGCAATACAAATATACGTTTGCAAATGACACAGGAAATATTTGTTGCACTGCAAACGTTTAGTATACATTGGTATTTCTCCATTTTGTTTTTGGTGCTACCAGATCAAGCTATCTGAAGATACTGACTTCCTGACCTAAAATGCCCCAAACATTGATGTTATTGTTGTTGTTTTTTTCTTCTTTCACTTTGCAATCATGTTTTGTGAAGGCAAAAAGAAAATGTTTTCCCTATGAACCAACCAAACCAAACCAAACACTATTAATAAATAAAGAAATTGAAGCATACAGACTTTCACCAAAATGACTGGATTTGACATTAAATAATTCAAAAGAATTGATATGCCGTAAAACAAAACAACCAAACCATATCTCATACTAATGATTACTACAATATTTATTTAATATACGTTGAATAAATATTAGAATATATAAAGAAATTCAAGCTTAAAATCCTTTACAAAATGACCGGATTTGACATAAAATAAACTGGAAAAGGTTGATATACCTTAAGATAAAACAACCAAACGCCGTTATTAAATATTTTACAATATATAGAAATTGAAGCATAAAATCTTTTATTAAAATGACCGGATTTGTCATTAAATACGTAAAAAAGGCTCTATATCCCGTAAAACAAAATAAACCTAAACCCATTTACTTTGAAGCTGAGTTTACTACATATTTATACATGCTAAAATATACATACATACATACATACATACATACAAACATACATACATACATACATACATACATACATACATAATGTTGTTTTGAAAAGCCTAGACATATATTATCCCATTCAAGCACTTTATATATTTTTTTATTTGTTATTATTGTAGAAAGAATGTCTACCAGGAGTCATAGGGACCTATGTTATCGAATCTTCCTACAATTACAATGGGCTTTGCTAGGGTTGAGGGTTAGCGGTGGCTGCAGTACTTTTCCTGTCGGTGGGTGGGAAGAGAATCGTTATGTAGAGTTGACGATGGGGAAAAGGGGGGTAGTTATCTAAGACAGGTGAGTCGCCTATTCAAGAGTGCTGACCGTGCCACCTACCCTGTTTAGACAGGAGGGAGGGTAGCGTTGGAAATTTAAAAGAGAGTTGAAAGAAAAGAGTTTTCTTTCTATTATTAACTTGCCTTCTTAACCTGAAAGTTTGTATTATTATTTTTTTTCCTTAATTTGTTTGTTTATTTTTAGAAGCGGGTGAATAAGGGCTTACCTTTTATGCTCATCACTTTCCCCATTACTTTCTTATTGAATGCCTCCAAAATTTACAAAAAAAAAAAAAAAAACAACGAGAAAAGAAAAAGATGCTCACAGCAAACGGGTCCTTTGCATAAACAAAAAATAAATAAATAAAATAAAAATCCCTTTTTCGTACTCCTCAGCAAATCACAAAAATACAAATAAAAAATAAAAAATAAAGTAAAGATCAAAAAACAAATAACATAATAAGATCTATTCTTTATGAAACGTTTTTTTTATATCTTTTATTTATTTGTTAATTTCTATACTCTAGCTTGTTTTTTTTTTTCATTTTTTTATATCTTTATTATTTTAGTTTCATTTGTTTATGAAGATTCATTCATATTTTTTTTTGTACTTTTCCAAATTTTCTTCGTCGTCGCAAACGGATGGTCTTGGGTTTGGCTGTCTCTTTATTGTTTCTTCTCAATTTGTTTTCTTTTATTTCTCTGTCCGGTTGTTTTATTATCTAATAATGTTCTTCTTGTCCTTCACAACTCACTGTGAACCCAGCAACACTATGATTTAAAATCGCAAGTCTGTGGCTTCATCTTTTTGAGCACAATCAGGGTGCAGGGAATGAAGTGTGTGTGTGGGTGGGGTGGGGGGGTGACTTTATCCACTTTGGCGCGGCGCGAAGGACGCGGGAAGAGGTCGAGGATATTTCATAACTTTCAAGTGAAATATATACTTCACATTCACTGGCCTCCTGGGAAGTACTTTAACCAATAATAAATTATTAATCATGAGAGTAAGAAAAAATAAAAAATAAAAAATAAAAAAAGGGACACGTAGCACCTAGAAAGGGAATACGCCTAGAAAAAAGATTAAGATATATTACAATCATTCGCGGGCCGATTAATCAGAATCAGAACTTTTGAGGGTATCGGGATCAGAACTTTTGGAGGTATCGGAATGGTGCCTATTTTTCGATGCCCCCCCCCCGCAAAAAAAAAGACAAAAAAAAAAAAACGAAAAAAAAGTCTTTTATTTTGTTAAACAAACTTTATTGATTGGATCTTGGTATTATTTGACTACGAAGTGCCTTGAATAAGTTTCCAGAGTTTCATTGAATTGCACGTTTTTTTTATAGAACACATAAAAATCTTGTCCCCTTCAAAGTAATCTCCCGGTTGCAATGCACCTCTTGTACCGTTCTAACAACTTCTGGAAACCCACATGAAAGTCCTCTTGTGCGAGCATGTCAATGACCCTCGTCACAGCCTCTTTCATCTCCTCACTTTTCTCATAATGACAGCCTCTAAGGTTTTCCTTGAGCTTATGGAACAACCAAAAATCACAGAGAACAAGGTATGGACTATAGGGAGGGTAAGACATTGCCTTGCTGTCTATCTTTGTCAAATAGTCTGTAACAAGGTTGAAGTTGTGAACTGGTACATTGTCCTGGTGGAAATGCCACTGACCCGATTTGAATAATGCTGGCTTCTTCCGACGTAATTTCTTCCTGAACTCCCTTGAAATCTCAACATAGTATTCCTTGTTGGCTGCCTGTCCGATACATATAGATCATGCCCGTGCTGTCAAAAAAAAAAGGGATCATCATAAGTTTATGTGTGGATTTGCTCTGTTTGGCCTTCTTGGACTTGGGATAGCCAGCATGCTTCCACTGTGAACTCCGTCTCTTGGTCTCTGGGTCATATCAGTAGATTCAGCGTTCGCCGCAGGTCACCAAGAATTGCATGATTTGAATTGATCAGCTCGACCATTTCTCTGCTGTCATGACAACGCCTTTCTTTTTGGCTTTCTCTGAGCACCCTTGGGCAAACTTCATGCAAATCTTCTCCATCTTCAGTTCCTCACGAATAATTGTGTGTACAGTTCCCACACTGATATCAAACTGTGCACTTACTATCTCGATAGACACACGACGGTCCTTATCTATGACATTCTTTATTTGGCCAATCGACTCTGGTGTTCTGACTTCCTTACTCCTCCCTCACTTCTCACCATGCCTCACAGATTCCCTGCCTTTCTTGACTCTCTTATGCCATCAAAAACTGATGCTCAATTCATATAAGATGGTCCAAAAGCAGTCTGAAGTATTCCAGACGTTTCTGTGGCATTTTTTCCTAAATTAAAAAAAAAACTGTACTGAATATCGTTCTTCTAATGTTTCCTCACGTATAGATAGAATTTTTTAGATTCATCAGATATGACAATAAGGCTTTAGTTGGGTGTATTCCAATTCCTGCTGTAGCTGTTCATGTGAACCTGAAATCATAAAAATTGATCAGCCATCTCATAATGCATAGCATACTGATTTTTCAAGAGTCTATGATAATTTAAAATGCTTGTACAAAAAAGTTTGAAAAATTATTAAAACCTTGTATATCGTCATTCATGGACATTACCTTAAATATCCATTTATTTTGTATTTTTATGTTTTATGAACATTACTATCTTTGACACATAACAATACACTCCGATTTCTTTGCACGAAAACAATGCTATTTTAAAACAATGCTATTTTAAAAACAATGCTAATTTAAAAACAATGCTAATTTAAAAACAATGCTATTTTAAAAACAATGCTATTTTAAAAACAACGCTATTTTAAAAACAATACTATTTTAAAAACAATGCTATTTTAAAAACAACGCTATTTTAAAAGCAATACTATTTTAAAAACAATGCTATTTTTTAAAAAAAGCTATTTTTAAAACAACGCTATTTTAAAAACAATACTATTTTAAAAACAACGATATTTTAAAAACAATGCTATTTTAAAAACAACGCTATTTTAAAAACAATACTATTTTAAAAACAATACTATTTTAAAAACCACGCTATTTTAAAAACAATGCTATTTTAAAAACAATACTATTTTAAAAACAACGCTATTTTAAAAACAATGCTATTTTAAAAACAATGCTATTTTAAAAACAATGCTATTTTAAAAACAATGCTATTTTAAAAACAACGCTATTTTAAAACAATGCTATTTTAAAAACAATGTTATTTTAAAGACAATGCTATTTTAAAAACAATGCTATTTTAAAAACAATGCTATTTTAAAAACAATGCTAATTTAAAAACAATGCTATTTTTAAAACAATACTATTTTAAAAACAACGCTATTTTAAAAACAATACTATTTTCAAAATAATGCTATTTTAAAAACAACGCTATTTTGAAAACAATGCTATTTTAAAAACAATGCTATTTTAAAAACAACGCTATTTTAAAAGCAATACTATTTAAAAAACAATGCTATTTTAAAAACAACGCTATTTTTAAAACAACGCTATTTTAAAAACAATACTATTTTAAAAACAACGATATTTTAAAAACCATGCTATTTTAAAAACAACGCTATTTTAAAAAAAAATGCTATTATTCTCTGAAGAAACGAGGCCAAATAGTTGAAGTTCCATATAATAAGGAAATGATTCATTCTATATGGTATTGCTTGTGTTCGAATAATATATTTTGTAAATGTTAATTTTCAAAGTTCCTCTCATATATTATAGAATGAATTATATTATATAGAATAAATCATTTATTTATTCCAGGCACTTTGGAAAAAGTTGGATTTTTTCTTCTAAGTAAATATTTTTTTTTAGCGCTAATCGTGAATGTCATAGCAAGTCTATAAAAAAATCTCATTTTTTTTCCTCTGAAGAAAAGGCAAAATATTTGAAACACCGTGGAATAAAAAATAATTCATTTTATCTGGTACTAACAGAGAGACACGACGTTGTCCGGGATTGAATGATGATCAAAGAATGTTTCACACTCCCATATAATGATTGTCATCGAAATTGGTGAAATCGCCCATTTTTCAATCAAATCGATTGATTTCCTGCTTTAGTTGCGGATCCATCGTGGTGCACTGGGAGGAAGCTTCACATGCCTCACCACAGTGACTTAGTCCACAATACATTGCTGTCTACATGCCACTGTAGAGAACCTACTGTTAGTTTTGTAAAATTATTTTTATATATAATGGCTTGAATTAAATATTAAAATAAAACAGTCGGTTGTGATGTGAATAGAAAAATTAATTTCGAACGCGCCCCTGTCATATTAAAGAACCTACTTTTAAATATCTCGTCTTACTGCTTGTGCGGTCATAATGGCTTGAATTTAAGTTTAAAATGAAAAATTCAAGTATCATGGTGCAATTGTGCTTTTAACAGAAGCATTCATTTTGAACGCGCCCCTGTCATATCGAAGAACCTACTGTTGTTTTATATGTAGAACCTTTCGACATGTGTGGTAATAAAACTTATCAAATACACTTAGGCTGTGTAAGGTGTTTACTTTGATCAAAATCGCTTGTTCCTTCTTTCATCGGATTGATTTTCGATACTTATTGAAAACATTCTGATATAAAATCTATCTAAGAACACTGCCAGATAAATAAACTACATGAAATTTTATAAAACCGGCCCAGTAGTTTCCGGGTCCATAAAGAAAGTTCCTTTTATATCATAGTAGAGATTCTTTGTTCTGAATAAAAAATTTTTAAATGTTAATTTGCATAATTTAATTCTTCTTGTTAATATATTTATAAAAATGAGAATGTATGTATGTATGTATGTATGTATGTTTATAAGGGGCGAATGAACTCTTTTTCTGGTTTAACGGCCAACTAGCCTCGTGTATATTTGTGTGTGTGTGTGTGTGTGTGTGTGTGTGTGTGTGTGTATGTGTATTGGGGTGGAGAGGGCTCCCGTAAGCCGTGGTCAAGGCAACCTTTCTAGGAGAAGCAAATCTCTGATTTAAAAAACCATAAAGCGGAAGACCATTACCCGCATTAAGCTGGTCTGCAGTTTAATTTGTTGCTGGCTATCTTGCTCTTGCTTGTTGCTGGATCTCAACATTTTGAACCGAGAGAGAAACTTAGCTGTCGTACAAAGCTAAGACTCTGTAACATCATATTTGTATAGATACTCCCTCAGGCATTTGGGCTCATGGATTTTAAATGTCTGAGGGAGTGGCACTCGTCTGACAAGACGTTGCAATCATCATGTATCTATGTAAGGAAACCCCTCAACCTATATACTCAACGAATCTTTGATCTATAGACTCAACATTTGGTATATAGGGTATTGCAACATCTGGAAAACTTTTGAATCGGTTTACATCCAAAAGAAAAAAAAAAGCGCCGTGAAGAGGTCTAAATTGAAAAATGGGTAGTCGGGGGGGGGGCGTCATAGAATTTTTATTTTTGGTCAACTGTTTCATGAGGTTTGAAAACACTTTTTAAAGATCGTGGCAAGCTGGTCTAATGATTATCGTACTTGACTTATAGTTTTTACGTTTTGGTTTCGATCTCAGCTCGAGTATTTTGGGTTTTTTACTTACAAGAAATGAACTGTTTAGAAGAAACATAATACTCGCATGTACATGTCACGGTTTCTTTCCGCTTTTGTTTACTTCGTTTGTTTAAAAAAGGAATTTTACTTTACGTTTTATACCTGGCAAAACCGGGTACATTTTCTAGTATATATATATATATATATATATATATATATATATATATATATATATATATATATATATATATAACTACTTAATTTACTCACATAAAATTAATATATGAAGTATAAATTTATGCGTAAACATTAAGTATTTACTTCAAAAGTGCTCAATACGTAGGTAGAGCTAGTTAGTAAGTTATAAAATATATATGGCGATTAAGCTACACTGAATATTCCGCGTCTCATCCACTCTAGGACTCTTCAGGCTTATGCACGAATTTTGTGGTTGTTTGTCGGAATATTCAGTGTAGCTTAATCGCCATATGTATTTTATAACTTATATATATATATATATATATATATATATATATATATATATATATATGGCGGTTTGACAAAAATCATTATTTTCGCATGACGGTAATAAGCACATGATAGACCTGTGCACGTTGAAGGTAAGATATAAACAACCCAAAAGAGAAATTGCATACATTATGAACGTGCAATTTCACGTGAAGCTATTAGGCGCGAGTATGACATTTAAACATGAGCATTGCCCAGCATATAATGAAAAGTTTCATACAAAACTTTTCATTATTGATACTTATAATAAAATGATAAATATTTACAGCGTATAAGCTAGCAGCTGCACAAGTGTATTTTTATTTTTTTACTCACCTTCACCTCGAACAAGGCATATCACCACTTGGACGCAAGAGGCTACGATTTGAGACCATGCCCAGGGAAGCTTAACAAGATGTTCGTTTACATTACATTTAAATTTGTGCATATCAGTCCAGCTTGGGAAGCAGGTAGCAAGAAGGGAATTCCAAAGTCTAGCTCTTCGAGGGAAGAAACTATTAGAGTAGAAAGCTTTTTGACATTTAGGGGCCTCAGCAGTGAAGGAGTGTGATTTTGTTGCTAAGCAGGTTTGTCGGGGATATGTACGTCGAGGGGGGATAATTCCATTAAAATATTTGTAAAACAGACACGGAGATGCAACATTACAGCGATGGGACAAGAGTTAGAGCTTAGTTGACAAAGCAGAACCTATTAGATTGAAGACTCTTTTTTGGAGCTTGTCCAAAAGGGACAGACTAGTGATAGACGCACAGGCCGGATATGGCAACAATACTGAATACATGGGCGAATGATGGCCTTGTAGAGGTATATGATACTCTCGGGTGTTAGTAGTCTTCTAGCACGATAGAGAGAACCCAACTTCCTTTCAACAGCCCTCGCAATGTAATTAATGTATTTATTCCATTCATATAATCGATTGAACAATGAAACAATTTCAAGTTTTTTTTAACTGAGTCAACACTTTAAAACAAGTACACCACTAAAACATATCCAGTAGGTAAAAAAACGAACACTTCTAAAAGTCGATTTTATCATTTATAAAACAACAGTAATCAAGTAAGAAATTTTTAAATATTATAGAGTGGGTGTAGTCTCTCCTAAAAACAACATCCCCTCCAAGAATGTGTTTTCAATCGATATTTATTCAATAATGGATTAGTTTTCCTACCTCGCAAAAATGGATGAGTTTTTCGTGGACAAGTTTTTCTAAATTCGTTATTACTTATGTGTCATTTATTTTAGTTATCTTCTCAGTGAGACTGATTTAGACACAAGGTTGGTTTATAATGCACAGACCCCAGCTCTCCAAGAAGGGTTATTCTAAATTGGGATAAAAATAAAAATTGCCTTAATCTAGAATGATTTCTTTTTCACTGACCGAGGACAGAAAAAATAAAGTGTAGTATCAGAACAGGTACTACACTTTGAATTATTTATTTGCTAAAAAATATAACATAGAACAAGGTCATCAAAAGTGTGGGAAAGTGGAGATTGTTTGTTATCCTCTATCTTACACTATATTATTCTTAGCTAGAATCATTTCACTCACTACAATACCACGTTTACTCCCATTTAAAATAGTCAATATATTGAAGAAATATATATAATATTTTTCATTAAATATTAATACGTTTGTAAATAAAAATTATTTGCAATAATATAGCTAAAAAATACCAATAAATTGTCTGCCAATAATAAATATATTTGGTGTTAGAAATCCAATCGATAAAACTTAATACAAAAATGTCTGTCTGCCCACCCCTTCCACAAAAATCTATAGGGGTTAAGAAAAAAACTTAACAGTTTTAAGTTCCATTTCCAGGTAGTTCAAATGATAGTGTATTAAATGCATAACTTTCTATGAAAAGCATTTATGATTTATCTATGGATTTTCCAATGTATATTTTGTATATAAATTATCGGTGAGATACAAATTTATGGATTATGGATTATGTGTATAAATTATTGGTCAGATACAAATTTATGGATTACGTATTATGTGTATAAATAAATTTGTATAGTTAGATACAAATTTATGGATTATGTGTATAAATTATCGATGAGATACAAATTTATGGATTATAGATTATGTGTATAAATTATCAGTAAGATACAAATTTATGGATTATGTATATAAATTATCGGTGAGACACAAATTTATGGATTATGGATTATGTGTATAAGTTATTGGGGAGATACAAATTTATGGATTATGGATTATGTGTATAAATTATCGGTGAGATACAAATTTATGGATTATGGGTATGTGTATAAATAATTGGTGCAATACAAATTCATGGATTATAGATTATGTGTATAAATTATCGGTGAGATACAAATTTATGGATTATGGATTATGTGTATAAATTATCAGTAAGATATAAATTTATGGATTATGCATATAAATTATCAGTGAGATACAAATTTATGGATTATGGATTATGTGTATAAATTATCGGTGAGATACAAATTTATGGATTATGTGTATAAATTATCGGTGGGATACAAATTTATGGATTATGGATTATGTGTATGAATAATTGGTGAGATACAAATTTATGGATTATGGTTATTTGTATAAATTATCGGTGAGATACAAATTTAAGGATTATGGATTATGTGTATAAATTATCGGTGAGATACAAATTTAAGGATTATGGATTATGTGTATAAATTATCGGTAAGATACAAATTTATGGATTATCTATATAAATTATCGGTGAGATACAAATTTATGGATTATGCATATAAATTATCGGTGAGATACAAATTTAAGGATTATGGATTATGTGTATAAATTATTGGTTAGATACAAATTTATGGATTATGCGTATAAATTATCGGTGAGATACAAATTTATGGATTCTGGATTATGCATATAAATTATCGGTGAGATACAAATTTTAGGATTATGGATTATGTGTATAAATTATCGGTGGGATACAAATTTATGGATTATGTGTATAAATTATCAGTGAGATTCAAATTTATTGATTATGGATTATGTGTATAAATTATCGGTGAGATACAAATTTATTGATTATGTGTATAAATTATCGGTGAGATACAAATTTATGGATTATGTGTATAAATTATCAGTGAGATTCAAATTTATTGATTATGGATTATGCGTATAAATTATCGGTGAGATACAAATTTATGGATTATGTGTATAAATTATCGATGAGATACAACTTTATGGATTATGGATTATGTGTATAAATTATTGGTTAGATACAAATTTATAGATTATGGATTATGTGTATAAATTATTGGTTGGATACAAATTTATAGATTATGGATTATGTGTATAAATTATCGGTGAGATACAAATAAAAAGAAATGAGCAAAACTTTAAGAATTTTTTGTACTCCTTGTCAAACAATAAATTTTGTTGTAAAACTACATAATTTAATTCTGAATTTCCATTCATATTATTGCTCTATATCGTATATTGGACTTTTTTTTATCTGGTTGGGATTGCCTTAAAAATATTGTTATTAATATTTATTTGGACTTTAGATTTACAGTATTATACAATCTGTAATCCTACTGCATTTCACAATTTCATTTAATCTTATATATATTAGAGAAGATCAGAACATCGGTATTGTCAGTTTCAAATGCAACAATGGGAGAAACTACATGTCCACCCTTTATGGAATCTCCTCGGCTTCAAAGCAACAGACCGCAATGAAGGCTGAGGAGAGCCCTTGTGTTGTTCTCCCCCTTCTTGGGTTTGAAACCAACGGTGCCAATATTTTTCTGAGCTTCTGTAATAGCTAATTTTATAGCAGTTTTCATTCCAAATGCGAAAAGATAAAACTAATTCACACTTATAAATTTTTATTTTTATTTTGTTTTAATTGTTTTTAAAATATATTTTTCAATTTAAGTCGACACCTGAATTTTCATTATATTACGCCTTACACGTTTTTCGTCAGATAATGTCACTAAATAACTCACCAGAGACGAATGCGTATTCATCAAGAATATATAATCGTTACTATGTATATTTTAATATATGGCGTCTTTGTGATATTGTTAAAGTCTTGGAATCCGGAAACTTGCTGTGTAGTGGAAATGTAATCGCGACACCAGAATTAGTTGTTATATAGCAAGAGTGCCATAATTTTCAGTTTTTGCCTCCCAGAAATCTAATTGTCAAACCCTTTTTTTTATCTTCTCTTTTCTATGAAATTTCCTTCCTTTTGTGATGATCTTTTACTAGGAAACAAATAAAAATGTCAGGTCGGGTTGATTTAGATGCGACCACACAACAAAACAGACACCGCCACATATTCTCCCCCCCCATGCTCTCTCTCTCTCTCTCTCTCTCTCTCTCTTTCTCTTTACGCTGGTCAATTTCAAGCCTCTTACTCAAATGCTGGTAATGTGGGAAGAGCAGAGGATTGTTATGTATTTATAATGACTCCAAGGACATTTAACAATCAAATGTTTGTCTGAAATGTTAATTCAGGCCTTAAGCAAACTGAAGAAAAAAAATTCTAAGAAAAATAATAAAAACAGCGACACAAAAAAAAACTTTCTTCCTTGCATGAAGAAGGGATGTAAAGGGGAAGTAACTCGTGTTAAACGCTGCTTTTATTACCTGTCGTCTGATCAGTTTGAAAGGTGGTGCCAGTCACTCACCTGCAAAATTCTTTGGCAGAGAGTCAAAGCTAAAAATTGGGATTCGTCAATCCGAAATGTTAATTGTTTCAATAAATAAGACAATCATAATAAAGACGGGAATGTGCAATGGTTGTCACGGATGACATTTGGATGTTCTATTCTTAGCATTTCTAAAAGTGCTAAAAACAGAAAAAAATGCCTCAAGACGGAGACAAGTTAATAGAAATGGGGCATGTCAGTGTCCAGAACAAAAAAAAAATCAATCAAAATGTATTCCAGGCTTAATCAATTTCAAAGAAATCAAAAGAGATATAATAAAATATATCATACAAAAAAAAAGAATTAAAAATAAAAAACAAAATGCAAACAAAATTAAAAGTTGAAAGTGTACTTGAAACGAACAAAAAAAACCAAAAAAAAAAAACAGATTTTAATTCATAAAAATGGATTATTAAATTTAGGCTTAAAAAAATAAATTGCCTGGGTAGACAAACCATAACAATTGAAAACAACATTTAAAAACGTAATAAAAAAGATATATCACCAAATATAAAAGCACACAAACCGTTGAAATTGATTTTTAACTGTTATATAGTTGAGAAATTTATAAAAAAAAATATCTAAAAAAAAAAGACAAAAAAAAAACCCGGAGTTGTCAATTAAGATATAATAGCAGTTTAAATAATATATTGTTAATAATTATATAAAACATGAAATACCTATTTTAAGATAAATCAAATTTAGTTGAACCTTTTTTAAACATCTGATACTTGTCCTGAATTTCTCCTATGAAAAAAAAAAAAACGAAAATAAAGAAAAAAATCTGCATTTTTTTCTTTTCGCGAACTGTTATCCTCATCTTCATTGTTGTTGTTCTTTCGCCATGTTTCGGCTAACTCATCGTATGCCCTTCTTCAGGTGGTTAACTGTGGCAGGATATGAATGCTGAGTATCCCCAGTAATTACTGCCTTCCATAGTTGTTGTCTCATCACGTTTTTGCCAAATAATCCTCTAGTCTGCTTTGGATAGGATTGAAACTGCTATCTTCAGGAGATGCTCACTTGGAACCATAGAGACTTAATGCTTCTATCCACTGCACCACGGACATTGAAGGGTGATCAAGGTTGGATTTTATCTTATAAATCCAATTTTGAGATCTTATCTGGTCTTCCATTGTCGGGTCTGTATCGAATGGTACTATATATTATTTTATTTTTTAGTATACTTTGAGATGAGGTCTTCATAATTTGTGTATTCATTTCTTTGTGGACTGTTATCCTCATCTTCATAGTTATTGTTGTTTCATATGTTTTGTCCAACTTATCCTCTGGCTTTCTTCGGGTAATTAACCATGACAGAATAGGCATGTTGAGTCTTGTAACTTCTCCTCCGTAATCACTGCAATCCATAATTGTCTGACAACGTTTTGGCCAACTAACGACTTCTATTTGGGATAAAATTTGCAAGGATTTTATGGAGAGAGTTGAGCAGGAAGATGTCTGTTCACAGTACACTCGAACTTCTGCATGTCAGTACAGTCAAAGAAATAGAGACCTGGGAAGGAATTCCAAACTATAGTACGTCGAGGGGAAAAAAAACTACTTGAGTGGAAGGATTTTGGCATCTATGGATCTCTACAGTGTAGAGGTGGGATTTTGCTGCTTGCCATGTTAATCAGTGAGTATTTTTGTCGAAGGAGTATTAGAACTTGGATTTCATCAGAGCACTTTCCTTTTATATATTTCTCTCTGATAGGTTCATAAGAGTAGCAGTTGATGGGCAGAAATCAGAAGCTCACAGTATTACTGCTGGAATCCCTCAGGGGTTCATCCTAGGCCCAACTCTCTTCCTAATCTTAATCAATAATCTTCCAAATCATATCCTTAGATCATTCGTAGATATTTATGCCGATGATACTACCATCTATGGCAGCACATCAAAGACTGTAAACGACCAAGTTCTCTTTGATTCTCTCTCTTCTCATCTTGAGCATGTGGTACAATGGGGAAAGACGTGGCTGGTTACTTTCAATGCATCTAAAACCAAGCTTCTGTCTTTACGTCATCAACGCTCTGATCCCCATCTGGCATCAATTAAAATGAATGGTTCTCATCTTGGGGAGGCTGCATGTTTTGACAAGCTCCTCAGCTTGACTATTACTCCTGATCTGAAATGGAACATGTACATCAAATCTATTGCCAAGGTCGCTGGGAAAATGGTGGGATCCTTCTATTGATCCAGTGGATATCTACCTGCTGATGCAATTCTCTACCTATATAAGAGCCAGGTACGTCAAAGGGTGGAGTACTATTGCCACATCTGGGCAGCAGCTGCTAGAAAGACTTTATCCTTCTTTGACAGAGTTCAAAATAGACTTTGTAGCCTTGTAGGAGACGCCCTTTTCTCTTTCCTGCAACTTCTTTCTCCCAGAAGAGACATTGTGAGCCTGTCTCTGTTTTTTCATTATTTTCATGGGAAGTGCTCGTCTGAGCTCCAATCTATGGCCCCCCCCCTCGCCAAACTTTCACGAGAAACACTCGTCTAGCTGAAAACACTACCAATAATTTCCCCTGCTCTTTATTTGTGCCTAAACCTACATTCCATGAACAAAGCTTCTTTCTTAGAACTCCATTTGCCTGCTTTCCGGATGACTATAATATGGACATCTTCAAGTCCAATGTCAACAAGTTCTTGATGAACCGTTCCTTTTAAGTAATCCAATTTACCAAATTTCCACTACTACCAATTACTACGTCATTGTCCCATTAGCCACTATACACTTATTAACCTTTATCTTCGAGTGGCCTCTGGGCCTTGATAAGTGGTGACTCCTTTGTAAAACATATACAAGTTAGAAAAGCATTTCATCCAAGGCATGAAAATCGTTAAACAAAATGTTTTTACTATAGGCTTTAAAAATAAAGGTACAAGATTCAATTTGAAATTTATTTATCTTCAAAGTGCACTTTTATAAATTTTATAAAGTAAGGTATAAAAGTTTAATTTAAATTGAATCAAAAAATTACCTTGGATTTATTTTATGTAATGTACATTCTGTTGCACTTAAAAAAATTCATTGAACATTTTATATCTATATCATTAATTGCTAGATGAAAGATAATGTTTTTAAATTGCAACAAAATGTACATTACATAAAATAAATCCGAGGTAATTTTTTGATTCAATTTAAATTAAATTTGTATACTTTACTTTGTAAAATTTATAAAAGTGCATTTTGAAGATAAATAAATTTCAAATTGAATCTTGTACCTTTATTTTAAAGCCTATAGTAAAAACACTTTGTTTAACAATGTTCATGCCTTGGATGAAATGCTTTTCTAATTTGTATCTTATCTTATTAAAATTATATTTTAAAACTCTCCTTCTCTCTATTTCAGTTTATATTTCTCCTCGTACTACAACTCATTTTTGCAACCCCCTCTTTGTATTATTACAGGTTTGAATATTCTCTCTGTTTCAGTTTATATTTCCTCTCACACCACAACTCATTTTTGCAACCCCCTCTTTGTATTATTACAGGTCTGCATATTCTCTCTGTTTCAGTTTGTATTTCTCCTCACACAACTCATATTTTGCAACTCTCTCTTTGTAATACAGGTCTGGATAATGAGAAAATCTGATTTTTTTTAACAAAATCTTTAAAATAACTTTTTTAGATTAAATTTTTAAAACTTCTTTCAGAATAGACAATCTTTAAAATTTAATAAGGAACATATTTCATATAGGTTTCATTAACAAATATCCAGTACATAACGAGAAAAACAGAGATGAAATTTTCAAAAGGACTATATAACTGGTTACGGTCAATAGTAGTCCTCACCAGCGAACGTCTTTGTTATTAATATTCTATCATTATTATTATTTAAAACATTTAGTGTCCTTTTTTTTTACATGGAGTTCACCACTTATCAAGGCCCAATGGCCACTCAGGGATAAGGGTTATTGTGTGTACAATAATCAAAGGGATAGTGTAGCAATAGTATTGGAGAATTGGTAAGGTGTCATTACTTAGGGGGGACGGTTCATCAGGAATTTGTTTGTGTTTGACTTGAAGACATCCAGGTTGAAGTCGGGAGGGAAACAGGACAGCGGAACAGAGTTCCACAGGCGTGCAGTTCTAAGCAAGAAGCTTTGTTCATGGTATATACGTTTTGATTTAGGCACAGATAGGGAGTGGGGAAATTATTGATGGTGGTTTCAGCTAGTCGGGTGTTTTTTGAGAAAGATTGGTGAGAGGGGACCAGAGAGTGGAGCTCAGACGAGCACCTGCCATGGAAATAACGATAGAACAATGACAGGCTCGCTACGTCTCTTCTGTGGGAAAGAGGTTGCAGGATAGAGAAAAGAGCATCCCCCACCAAGCCACGGAGTCTATTTTGTGCTCTGTCAAGGCAGGATAGGCTGTTTTTAGCAGCCCCCGCCCAGATGTGGCAGCAGTACTCCATCTTTGGACGTACTTGGCTCTTATATAGATAGAGAATTGCATCATTAGTGAGATATCTTCTGGAGCGGTAGAAGGATCCCACCATTTTCCCAGCGACCTTGGCCACAGACTTGATGTATGTGTTCCATTTAAGATCAGGTGTAAAGGTAAAACCCAGGAGCTTATCAAAGTCTGGGGCCTCCCTTAGACGAGAGCCATCCATTTCATTTGATGCCAGATGGGGATCAGAACGTTTCTGATGTAGAGATAGGAGCTTGGTCTTTGATGCATTAAAGGTAACCAGCCACCTCTTTCCCCACTGTACCACACGCTCAAGATCAGAGGAGAGAGAATCAGAGAGAACATCATCATTTATGGCCTTTGATGTGTTGCCATAGATGGTCGTGTCATCAGCATAGATGTCAACGAAAGATTTTAGTATGTGTTTTGGGAGATCATTGATGTAGATCAGGAAGAGAGTTGGGCCAAGTATGGACCCCTGAGGGACTCCAGCATTAATACTGTGGGCCTCTGATTTCTGCCCATGAACAACTACTCTTATGAGCCTCTCTGAGAGAAATAACTTAATGATAGAGAAAACATTTCCAGTTATACCGTAACTGGAAATCTTGTGTAGTAGGCCTTCATGCCAAACCTTGTCGAAGGCCTTTGATATGTCGAGAGCAATTGCCCTAGAAATGAAGCCTTTGTCGAGAGATTCACTAATCCTATGAGATATAACCGTTAGCATATCTGCTGTAGATCTAGCAGAGCGGAAACCATATTGCGTGTCGCTAAGAAGGTTATTTCTGCTGAGGTGGTTGACTACTTCTCTATTTATTGTGGATTCCAGCAACACACAGGTGACTTATTTGTCTGTACTGAGAGGGAGATGACTTATCACCTGAATTCTTAAATACAGGGCATACTGATGAGGTTTTCCAGGGTGTTGGGAAGCACTTCTCCTTAAGGCAACGCTTAAACAGTTTGGAAAGTATGGGGGCAAGTTCTGGTTGTAATTTTTTTAACACTATAATTGGAATACCGTCAGGACCAGTTGCTTTACTGGAGTCAAGGTTCTTGATTAGCTTGGCGACCTCACGCAAAAATATTTGTATGTTGCATAGCGTGTTGTCTATTATAGGAGGGAATATGGGGAGTTGATGGCCTTCGTCACATAGGGTAGAATTTGCCACAAAGATTTTGGCAAATAGTTTGGCCTTGTCGGATGCTGTCGAGATGATTTCTGGTCCATTGA